>NC_042981.1:8877241-9006452 GCF_901001165.1 Salmo trutta | reverse complement strand
GAGAGAAGAGGAGAACGCAAGCTGGAGTCAGAGAGATGGCAAGCTGGAGTCAGAGAGAGAAAGCAGAGAGGGAGAGAGAGAGGGAGCAAGCAGAGAGAGAGAGAGAGAGAGAGAGAGAGAGAGAGAGAGAGAGAGAGAGAGAGAGAGAGAGAGAGAGAGAGAGAGAGAGAACGCAAGCTGGAGTCAGAGTGAGATAGAGAGAGGGCAAGCTGGAGTCAGAGAGAGGCAAGCTGGAGTCAGAGAGAGAAAGAGAGAGAGGGCAAGCTGGAGTCAGAGAGAGGGCAAGCTGGAGTCAGAGAGAGGGCAAGATGAATAGTGTTTATAGAAAGACAGTGTGTAGTAGATGGTTAATTTATTACAGATGAATAGTGTTTATAGAAAGACAGTGTGTACTAGATGGTTAATTTATTACAGATGAATAGTGTTTATAGAAAGACAGTGTGTACTAGATGGTTAATTTATTACAGATGAATAGTGTTTATAGAAAGACAGTGTGTACTAGATGGTTAATGTATTACAGATGAATAGTGTTTATAGAAAGACAGTGTGTACTAGATGGTTAATTTATTACAGATGAATCTCCTTTATTTTTTTAAGTGTTCTGCTAGCTCTGCTAGCCAGCACTTCACCTAAATAGGTTTGCGTTTCTTTCGCCTCTAGATGGTTTATTTATAACAGATGTGAACAGGAGCTTGTGGAAGTCAAGCCCCTTCTCAGAGCTCCTCCAGGGTGGAGCCGTTAGCCCCTCCCCATCAGCAGAGTGCCTGGGCCCTATTTGAGGAGAAGCCCTTTTCTCTCCCAATCCACAGTTAAAAGGTAATGACACCCACTAGCAATTTACTGTATATTGCACAGCAAGCGGCACCGGAGCGCCAAGTCTAGGTCCATGAGGCTCCTTAACGGTTTCTACCCCCAAGCTATTTACATTTTAGTCATTTAGCAGACACTCTTATCCAGAGTGACTTACAGTAGTGAATGCAGACATTTCATACAATTTCATACATTTTTTTTTTTCTGTGCTGGCCCCCGTGGGAATCAAACCCACAACCCTGGTGTTGCAAACACCATGCTCTACCAACTGAGCTACAGGGAAGGCTATAAGACTGCTGAACCATTCATCAAATTATTATTATCTATGTATAGTCACTTTACCCCTACAAACATGTACAAATGACCTGGACTAACCTGTACCCCTGCACAATGACTATAAAGCCTCGTTATTGTTATTTTATGTTATTGTTACTTTTTAATTAATTACATTTTTTACTTTAGTTTATTTAGTAAATATTTTCTTAACTTTTCAAGTAAGCATTTACCGGTAAGGTTGTATTCGGCGCATGTGACAAATACAATTTGAATTGACATTGAAAAAGGGACAATCACTGTCACTCACTAGCATTGTGCTGTATACTGTTAAAGGGACTATTGCACACTCACTGTGTAGACTTGCAAAAATAACATTTATTAGAAGTGCACAGGTTTTGGTCACAGGTTCTCCGTATCATGATGACTTAGTCACCTCCTCCTGTTTCTCTTCTTCCTCTTCCCTAACATCCCTCTCTTCTCTCTCCATCACTTTCTTCTCCTCCGTCGCTTTGCTTTGTTCTACCAATCACCTCAACACCACCGTCCTCTTCCCTCTCTCTGTCCATTCTTCCCTCTCCTTTGTCTCTATAGCTACCTTTCTCCATCTCACTCACGTCTTTCTCCTCCTCCACCTCCTCCTCACCCTTCTCTCTTTTCACTCTTCTTTGTCCTCTGTCTTTATCGCTACCTTCCTCTTTCTTTCCCTCTTCCCCCTCTTCTCTTTCTTCCTCCTGTTTCCCTCTGGCATCTCCCTTGACAATGACAGACAGAGACAAGTGACGGTTGACATCTATCCAGTGCAGTAGAGGATGCTGGGTAACGGCGCCCTGTTTGATGGCAGCCACCCAGGAGTGTGTGTGTCGTTCTCTCTGCTTGTCTCTGAAGCGGTGCACTAACACGCATGACACAGTCAGCACCAACACACACACCGTAAGGGCCGAGAAGTAGCCGATGTACCACACATACCCACCTGGAGGGAGAGGAAAGAGTTTTAAGGATCAGGGTACTTGATCTTTGATACATATCTCAAAAGATCTTCTCTTTAGAAAAATGAAAAAACATTGTTTATTGCTGGAGTGGCTGTATACGTAGTCTATACGACCAATGTTAAACTCACAGAATTGTCTTTTTGGTTGTTTATAGATGACATTCTTGCTTACCGAAACTGCATTTAAACTAACAGACATTCTTGCTTACCAAAACTGCATTTAAACTAACAGACATTCTTGCTTACCAAAACTGCATTTAAACTAACAGACATGTTTCATTGTTGTTGGGTGTATCAGTGGCCCATACTAGTTTGCAAAGGTCTCGGGTAACGTTAGTGGATAGTCACTAGAACACAATAAATCTCTGACTTTGTTGTCATTGTTTAGAAACATATAGTTGGTTTACTTTTACTTTTCAACTTACTCTTATGAAGTGTCATTGGATGGAGCTTCTGTACAGGTTCCAGCTGGCTCTAGGCTGCAGCTCTCTGTTTCTGCAGTGAGATTGCACCTATCAAGGATCCAAGGATGGTTTGGTTGCTAAGGGACACAAACATTCTCAGCACAGAATGTGCATGTTTTGAAATACCCTTTAAATTGCATTCTGTTAGAACTATTCTAATTTCTGGGACGCGGGCTGATGTTCTGATTCTCTCGTTAATAATCATGGTGAAATGGGTTAATGGGTTTATGAAAGGGAGTCATATATCTAAAAATCTGAGGCTGGTGTTACTAGACTTGGTTGAGTATTGTGATCTATTGGATAACTTCACTGTTATCTTAGTTTTTGATTTTCAGAAAGCTTTTGATACCATAGTCACAATTTTATCTTTGATTTTCTTAACTTAAGCATTTGAAGTTTGGTCATTTTTGTTGTTGATGCTATTAGAACTCTGTATTATGGTGGCATTTAAAAAAAAATGTTAGCTAGATTAGCATTGGATATTGTGAAGCAGTTCTCCATAATCTCGGGTTTGATATTAAATCTTTCCAAATGTGAGATGTATGTTCTGAAAGGAGCTGTTAATCTCTGAAAAAGATACTGTAACCTACCTCGGTGTAAAGATCACCAAAATTCTTTAGGCTGTGAATTATCTTAATTTGAACCCTGTAACTGAATCTGTCAAAAAAAGATTTTCCTCATGGTTAAGTCTTCAAGGAAGGGTGCTTTTGTCCAAAGCTGAGGGGCTATCTCGTGCATCCTATCTTTTTTCATCTATTGACATTCCCAAATCCACTTGCTGTACCTTAGATAGGCTATTGTACAACTTCATATGGAAAAACAAGCCGCATAAGATAAAAATAGATGTTATCACCAACAGTGTTTGTGATGGCAGTTTAATATCAAATAGATATCAGATATCAAAACGTCAACTGGGTTAAAAGGTACAGAAAAAATCCTCATAGTTTCTGGAATATTATACCTAATTTTGTTTTTCAGAAGCTCGGAGGGCTTCATTTTTTACTACAATGTCCCTATATTGTGGGTAAACTTCCTGTGAAATTGGCAGCTTTTCACAAGCAGGCTTTAATGTACTGTACTTTGCTGTATAAAAACAACTTTTCACCTCATAAATGTTCTATATGGAAGACTTGGGTCGATATTACATAGAAACAACATGTTATTTTACCGTAACTGATTCTTGAAAAACATTGTCCTTGTCAGCCAATTAGCTAGTATTAGTGGGAATCTATTTACGGTGAGAGAATTTATGGGGGGGGGGTCTATATCAACCAGCCTAGAGGACCAGGACATGGAGGGGGGGGGGGTCTATATCAACCAGCCTAGAGGAACAGGACATGGAGGGGGGGGGGGGGGCTATATCAACCAGCTGAGAGGAACAGGACATGGAGGGGGGGGGGGTCTATATCAACCAGCCTAGAGGAACAGGACATGGAGGGGGGGGGTTCTATATCAACCAGCCTAGAGGAACAGGAC
This sequence comes from Salmo trutta, assembly GCF_901001165.1. Lineage (NCBI taxonomy): Eukaryota > Metazoa > Chordata > Actinopteri > Salmoniformes > Salmonidae > Salmo > Salmo trutta. The sequence continues at coordinate 9,002,438 of NC_042981.1, read as the reverse complement.
ATGGGGGGGGGGTCTATATCAACCAGCCTAGAGGAACAGGACATGGGGGGGGGGTCTCTATCAACCAGCCCAGAGGACCAGTACATGGAGGGGGGGGGTCTATATCAACCAGCCCAGAGGAACAGGACATGGGGGGGGGGGGTGGAGGGGGGGTCTGTATCAACCAGCCTAGAGGACCAGGACATGGGGGGGGGGTCTATATCAACCAGCCCAGAGGAACAGGTCATGGAGGGGGGGGGGGGGGGGGGTCTATATCAACCAGCTGAGAGGAACAGGACATGGAGGGGGGGGGTCTATATCAACCAGCCTAGAGGAACAGGACACGGGGGGGGGGTCTATATCAACCAGCTGAGAGGAACAGGACATGGAGGGGGGGGGGGGTCTATATCAACCAGCCTAGAGGAACAGGACATGGAGGGGGGGGGGTCTATATCAACCAGCCCAGAGGAACAGGACATGGAGGGGGGGGGGGTCTATATCAACCAGCTGAGAGGAACAGGACATGGAGGGGGGGGGTCTATATCATCCAGCCTAGAGGAACAGGACATGGGGGGGGGGGGTCTATATCAACCAGCTGAGAGGAACAGGACATGGAGGGGGGGGGGGGGTCTATATCAACCAGCTGAGAGGAACAGGACATGGAGGGGGGGGGGGTCTATATCAACCAGCCCAGAGGCACAGGACATGGAGGGGGGGGGGGGGGGGTCTATATCAACTAGCCCAGAGGACCAGTACATGGAGGGGGGGTCTATATCAACCAGCTGAGAGGAACAGGACATGGAGGGGGGGGGGGGTCTATATCAACCAGCCTAGAGGAACAAGACATGGGGGGGGGGTCTCTATCAACCAGCCCAGAGGCACAGGACATGGAGGGGGGGTGGGGGTCTATATCAACCAGCTGAGAGGAACAGGACATGGAGGGGGGGGGGGGTCTACATCAACCAGCCCAGAGGAACAGGACATGGAGGGGGGGGGGGTCTATATCAACTAGCCCAGAGGAACAGGACATGGAGGGGGGGGTCTATATCAACCAGCCCAGAGGAACAGGACATGGAGGGGGGGGGTCTATATCAACCAGCTGTGAGGAGCAGAATGAAAGTTCCCTGACGAGAGCATCATGCTTTGTGACATTATGTTAGCTAGCTATCCCCAGTTAGATAATTAGATAATGCGTTTCGTTCTCCCTGTGCACTCGTCCGTTCGTGAGTTGGCTGCTCCTTCTAAACGGCATATTCTAATCTGTTCAAAACTGTGGCAGCATGTGCAGCAGTGGTCATTCGTTTTTTTACATGCAAAAGTGAAATAGGTGGATTTACATAGCCATGGGAAGATGTGTGTGGGTGCCTGCGCTACAGACGGCTATATCGGTCAGCTAATACAGGACTAGTGAAGGCCCAGTGCACTACTTTTGTGAATGTATTAAACATATTGTTAAGTCGCGTCAATTCGAATCTGGTATCAGAACATAATAATCAGCACATAGTAACTTCTGATTTCTTTGTACTTTAATTAATGCAAACACTTGAATGGTAAATGTGTGGCTCGTATATACGGGATCTCTGTAACACCACGCAGGGCAGACAGAGAACTGGTAATGACATCACAAGTTCTTCCTTAAATACTGGACAGACTTAGTTCCCTCTCTCTGAGGGCCTGTCATAGTAGAGGCTAGAATATGGTTTAGACTTATTCCAGCCTATCGTTGGCGTGCAGGTTGGTCCCAACCTCTAGACGCACTCCTGTTTCCTGGCGTAGCTGTTGTCTCTGGCGAATGTCTCATCTTGTGACTGCACAATGCACAGTTCTCTAAAACCCTTACACCCCCCTGCATATACCTTTCACCCATATCCTGTTATTGCTATTATTCTACAGACAATCCTGTTTCTACAGCATCAGCATTCTTTCCACATGACCCACCATCACATGAGCCACTTCCTCTATCGTATAGCAGTAAATCAAATCAAATCAAATCAAATGTATTTATATAGCCCTTCGTATATCAGCTGAAATCTCAAAGTGCTGTACAGAAACCCAGCCTAAAACCCCAAACAGCAAGCAATGCATGTGAAAGAAGCACGGTGGCTAGGAAAAACTCCCTAGGAAAAACTCCCTAGAAAGGCCAAAAACACAGGAAGAAACCTAGAGAGGAACCAGGCTATGAGGGGTGGCCAGTCCTCTTCTGGCTGTGCCGGGTGGATATTATAACAGAACATGGTCAAGATGTTAAAATGTTCATAAATGACCAGCATGGTCAAATAATAATAATCAGAGTAGTTGTCGAGGGTGCAACAAGCACGTCCGGTGAACAGGTCAGGGTTCCGTAGCCGCAGGCAGAACAGTTGAAACTGGAGCAGCAGCATGGCCAGGTGGACTGGGGACAGCAAGGAGTCATCATGCCAGGTAGTCCCGAGGCATGGTCCTAGGGCTCAGGTCCTCCGAGAGAAAGAAAGAAAGAGAGAATTAGAGAGAGCATATTTAAATTCACACAGGACACCGGATAAGACAAGAGAATACTCCAGATGTAACAGACTGACCCTAGCCCCCCGACACATAAACTACTGCAGCATAAATACTGGAGGCTGAGACAGGAGGGATCAGAAGTGTCATGACTGTCCTGATCAGGTCAGGGTACAGGAGACCACCACCCTACAGATTATCTCCCAAACCCCCAACAGAGGAGGAGAGATCTAGGGGTCTGAAGATGTGGGGGTTTTATGACACCTCATGCCCATAATAAACCTTAGGCCACAGAGAAATTCCTTTGTCCTAACAATGGAGAACTGGCCTCAGAACATTAAACATGCAATAAAGGGACTTTGGAACAATGGTTTCCGTCAGCCACAATGGTGGTCATGACGAGAGGTGGAATATTAAAATGTATGTAACTTTTGTATTGTTTTTAAAGGTTAAGAGATGACGTTATTATGAAAACATTGTACCTTTAAGAGTTTTCCCAGTATATGCCTGATGTTTATACATTGTACGTTGTGTGGAAAATATCCAAATCAAACAGAAAGTTTTGGTAAAGATGAAATGTGAAGTTAGTGTCTAAAATTGGATTTTTAGTAGAATCTAAGCCTTGCCCCTTTACTTGGTCCGCCCAGAGAATTGCCCTAAAGGCGGTTACACCCACTTCTGACCCGAGGGTATAAGACAGGAGAGTGAAGAATTAACATATCAGACTAATTGACCCCAAGCTGCAGCGAAGGTCTAACAAAGTCGACGAACCCCAAAACGAAACACAAGGTTGAAGACAAAGAAATCTTTTTCTACACGAGCTACGGACGAGTAGCTGTGTCTAAGCGGGTGAATTGAAGCCGAACCACCCAGTCTCCACTCTCCATCAAATCGTGGTATCTTCACCGTTCGAGTCCGACGCTGTGAGCTCTGAGCTACAGAGCTGTCTGTCCTCAGAAGACCGCGAGGGATCAGACCACTAAGCCAAGAAGGACACTGACATCGTGAGGACAACCAGAGAGTTGCGCCGGAGAAGTGCGTCATTGAGAAGCCTAAACGACCCACGCGGAGCTTCCCACCTGAGACCTCCAACACGTAATTACATCATTATATTCTGACCCATAAGAGCGGCAGTTCGGGGCAAGGCGAAGTTTTAAATAAGCATAGCTGACAAATGAACCCAAATGTATATTTCTCTCGTGTACTTCCTTTGTTTCTCTCTCTTTTAAATCCCCATTTTGGGTAACACGCGCCATAGTGTGTTGGCCCGTTATACTAAGTCCTAATCAATAGCTAGACTGTGTTTTGTGTATGTGTATTTTTATCATCATTTTAGCTTGCTAGTAAATAAATAATCAACTAAGATTGGTGTGGTAAATTCATTGGTAAAGCCCGGGTCCGTGCAGATTCCCGGATTATGCGACGTTCAGAATGAGACTGTAGAGGAAATTGATTAATTTAGCGACTGTTGTAAAATCGATATTCTGATATCCTTTGAGTTAATTTGGGAAATAGAAACTCAATCAAAACAATGTTCCCATGGTGCCCCAGGTTAATGAGTTAATAATTGCTTGATTCATTGCTTAATTCATTTAATCACACAATTATAAACCGTTAATCATTCGATGAGCAACAGTCGTCACATTAACTAATACAACGTCACGACAGAAGACACTGTGGCCCCATCCGATGATACCCCCGGACAGGGCCAAACAGGCAGGATATAACCCCACCCACTTTGCCAAAGCACAGCCTCCACACCAAAGCACAGCCCCCAGTACTCAATGATCTATAGTTTATATACTCATTATTATAGCATCTGTGTTATATTATATAGGTTATGCAAACAAATTGTTATATTATATAGGATATGAACTCAAATAGTTGGTCAAACCCTAACAATATTGTTTATTATTTTTTTAATTCAGATTTTTCAGGGGGTGCTGCAGCACCCTCAGGACCGCTACTTCCTGAAGCTATGTTGTCTCTCCTGTCCCCCCAGGCCTATCTGACCATGCTGTCCCTCCTGTCCCCCCAGGCCTGTCTGACCATGCTGTCTCTCATGCATGACTCTACCTTCGCCTCCTAAGCCCATTGTGGAGTTGCAGCGATGAGACAAAATCAAAACTGGGTAGAAAAAGGGGGTAAAATACCAACAAACAAAAAAAGCGCACATATGATTGCCTGTGAGAGTCAAAGATTAGTGTATGATGGGGATTAGTTACAGATGTTGTGAAGCCAGGCTTTTCAGTAAATCTGAGCCCTATACCACAAAGCAGGTTTGAGGAGTTAGCGAGGTAACTTTGTTCAACTCTGAGTTCAACTCGGGATGACCGGTCATATGAAAGTGGCTCACCTTTTAGACAGGTCACTTGCTATGGCAACGAATCCTTCAGAACGAACCTGCTCCGGGACAGGCTAACTCCACTTACCCTGAATGACTGAGCCTCGAGTTGAGGACCAATGAAATCAGATTCTCTCGGAAAGATTGCATCATCATCCCCTTCATTTGAATAAGAAGATTGATAATAATATTTTATTAATCAAATGTTTTTTGTTGTTAGAAATAGCCATATTTTTGCCGTTGAGCAAGGTGCTTAACCCTAATTGCTCCTGTAAATCGCTCTGGATTACAGTGTCTGCTAAATTATTAGAATGTAAATGTAAATATTAAAATACCTATCACATTACACATGGTGACAGGATGTTTTTGAAAGTTCACACACAGTGAAACTCTAGTATGACGTTATACAATTATTTTATTGATAGGTGGGCAAAAAAGGTGCTTGTGCATCGATAAGTACATCAAAGACGGTATTAATGATATGTAATATAACAAAAATGCCACTTTTTGCCTGATGAATTTGAAGAACTGTTTTCATTCATGTTGATTAAAAGACAAAAATAAAAATGCGTCACTAAATCGTCCCGTCGGATTGACGGTTCAGTATTGTCTCAATTAATAGTCTGGCGTTCGACTCGCCATGTGCAGCAAGCATGCACAGTTACAAGCCTGCTAGTTAGTGGCAGGTGGACGAGCAATATCCACCGTCATAGTACGGATGAAGCCTGAGCTGGAATGTGAAGCTAACTGAAGCTGGTTAAAGTTAGAAAACCCTGAGTAGATGTAGCTTGCTTCGTAGAATACCACTCTGGGCTTTGAGATTAGTGAAGTAAGTGCCCTTAGTAGAACAGTCACTACAGTCTTAGTCATAGAGTGGATTTCATGTACTGTATGGCTCATGATAGCTAACGTGCTTCTACAGTATGTGTTTGCTTCAGTGATCATTTGCCATCCACACAATTCTCAATAGATTTAAAAGGGGCTGATATTAGTTTGCATAATAGAGCTTTGAGGATCTTTTATCAAAGTGTTATATTGAAGAGCCCAGGCGGGGCTCCTTTCATGCAGAGTAGACCTTGAAACCTCAGGGGCGGAAATCCTGGGGGGGACGAGGGGGGACACGACCCCCCTATCCTGGGAAAAATATGATTTGCCCCCCCCAATATAACTATGTAATTTAAATAATATTAATAATACGCAATGAAAGCAATTGTGCTGATTATAGACACTTAATAGCGCGTTTTTAAGTTTCAAAAGATTGCGACCCCCCCACCCTTTGCCTCACAATGGTTTGATCCACTGCCAGTTCCTTAGTTGGCAAGGTAACAGAGGGGTCGTATCTACTATCTGAAAGGCACTCAATGAACGTAACTGACGTAAGGTTAATCTAGTCAATCGCGCACACACACTAGCTGAATATGTAGAGCTAGCGCGCAAATATTAACTATTAAGCTAGCTAGTACCTATTCCATTTATGTGGCGTCGTCAAAGATGGAATCTTTGCTATCGTCAATTTATTCCAAGATCAGCATGCAGATGATGTAAGTTAGCCTCTCTGGCCCAGGTGGGACGAATTCGTCCCACCTACGTAACAGCCACTTGAATCCAGTGGCGCGATTTTTGAAACGTTTGAAATACTATTACTTCAATTTCTCAAACATATGACTATTTTACAGCTATTTAAAGACAAGACTCTCGTTAATCTAACCACACTGTCCGATTTCAAAAAGGCTTTACAACGAAAGCAAAACATTAGATTATGTCAGGAGAGTGCCCAGCCAGAAATAATCAGACACCCATTTTTCAAGCTAGCATATAATGTCACAAAAACCCAAACCACAGCTAAATGCAGCACTAACCTTTTATGATCTTCATCAGATGACACACCTAGGACATTATGTTATACAATACATGCATGTCTGTTCAATCAAGTTCATATTTATATCAAAAAACAGCTTTTTACATTAGCATGTGACGTTCAGAAAAAGCATACCCCCCGCAAACTTCCGGGGAATTTACTAACAATTTGCTAAATTACTCACGATAAACGTTCACAAAAAGCATAACAATTATTTTAAGAATTATAGATACATTACTCCTCTATGCACTCGATATGTCCGATTTTAAAATAGCTTTTCGGATGAAGCACATTTTGCAATATTCTAAGTACATAGCCCAGCCATCACGGGCTAGCTATTTAGACACCCACCCAGTTTAGCCTTCACCAAAATCACATTTCCTATAAGAAAAATGGTCTTACCTTTCCTGTTCTTCGTCAGAATGCACTCCCAGGACTTCTACTTCAATAACAAATGTAGGTTTGGTCCCAAATAATCCATCGTTATGTTCCATCAGCGACGTTTTGTTCGTGCGTTCTAGACACTATCAGAATGCTAAATCACGGTCGTGCGCATGGCGCAGAACGTGACAAAAAAATTCTAAATATTACATTACCGTACTTCGAAGCATGTCAACCGCTGTTTAAAATCAATTTTTATGCAATTTATCTCGTAGAAAAGCGATAATATTCTGACCGGGAATCTGCAATGAGCTAAACAGCCGAATGAAAATACTCCACGGGTCGAATCGCGCACGCGCCTCATTCCATTGTCCTCTGATCGGCCACTTGGCAAAGGCGATAATGTGTTTCAGCCAGAGGCTGCCTCGTCATCGTTCAGGTTTTTCCCGGGTTCTGAGAGCCTATTGGAGCCCTAGGAATTGTCACGTTACAGCTAAGATCCTTACTCTTCAATAAACAGAGGCAAGAAGAACGACTCCTTGTCAGACAGGCCACTTCCTGCATGAAACCTTCTCAGATTTTTGCCTGCCATAGGAGTTCTGTTATACTCACAGACACCGTTCAAACAGTTTTAGAAACTTTAGGGTGTTTTCTATCCAAACCTGAACAATAATATGCATATTCTAGCTTCTGAGTTGGTGTAGGAGGCAGTTAAAAATGGGCACATATATTTTCCAAAATTCTCAATACTGCCCCCTAGCCCCAACAGGTTAGTGCTTCAAAGTCCCTGTGATGAGGTTAGCAATAAACTGAAGTTCAAACTGAACAGAACTACACTCTCTTCTACCATTGTCTTAAATATATTTAATGGTCTCGTTGCAAAAGCTAAATTGTCGCAAGGGAACTTTTATTTATTTATTTTATTTCACCTTTATTTAACCCGGGTAGCAAAGATTATAGCAAACACCACTGAAACTGAATTGGTGCTCGCTAGCTTTGCAAATTCAGCTATTGTTGGAAGCCAGCCAATATGAAACAAACTATTAAAATTACAAAAGGTTGCAGCATATGTTGTGTAAATGGTGAACTCATACAGCTGTCAACTCTTGTCATTTTAATCCGTTTCACATTTGCTAGCTACCTTTTAGATCGAAGCCCAAATAGAATGATAGAAGATGATAGAAGCCCATCTCCTACTGTAAATAACCTACACACTGTGTGTGTGTGTAGCCAGCCAGCCAGCCAGGTAGAAAAATGGCAGAAAAATAAAAGATGGACATCAGAGTATTTTTCAATACACCAAAACGCATAGTAAGAACCCTAGTAGCCTAACATCTCAAAGACTAGTTGATAAAATGTTCATAAGAAAGAAATGAAATTCTAATGGAAATGTTTCACAATGATGTCATTAGGCAGAGCAGGCAACAGATGGCACACAGACAGCAGAGTTGGGGACAGATATGCAGGGACAGACTGGCAGAGACAGGGAGTCTCAGGTAAGTTTGTTGAGTCTTTGTTTGGCAACATTATGAAAGGTTCTCAATTTTTTTTACTTGTAAAATAGGAACATAATTGGAAAATGCCATGGATACCCCCACTCTCAACTTAAACTGGTGACTGAACTAAGATTTGTTAAAGGCAATGGTATTGCTGTTGTGATTAGTTGTGTAGTTTTGGCTACCGGTAGTTAGGAGTACGGCAAACACCTTATTTCTTTGGTTCCTCAATATACATTTACCATATTACAATGTAGGCTATGTGTTATAGCACTACTTTTGGTGTCCCCCTCAGGAATTGCTCTTGAGAAAATTTCATGTAATTGTCCCCTCCAAAGTTGATATCAGATTTTCGCCCCTGTGAAACCTACTTGTTTTATGTTTCTAACAGTTTTATTTTCATTGTCACAGTGTTGCTTCACTTTTCAGTATTCTTCTGAATGCACTTTTGTGTTCAGTCAAGAAGTAAGGAAAGCATACATGCCCTCTGCCTTTCTCTCTCGCAAAGTCTGTTATTCCACAAGGCCTAGCATTATGTACTTAGGTCCTGTCATTTCAAATGATAGTCTAAACGTGAGTTAAAAACAGTTAATACTGCTATTGGTGACGATGCAGTAGAGCTGGGCGATAACTGCCATTAAAATAAAAATCTAGATTTTTTTGTGGGGGGGGGAGGGGGCTGGAGGTGCCCCCCTTCTCTACATGCAGATGAGCTTCCCTGAGACTGTTTCTGACAGTTCGTGCAGAAATTCTTCGGTTGTGCAAACACACAGTTTCATCAGCTGTCCGGGTGGCTGGTCTCAGACAATGTGGAGGTCCTGGGCTGGCATGGTTACATGGTCTGCGGATGTACTGAAAAATTCACTAAAACGATGATGGAGGTGGCTTGTGGTAGAGGAATTAACATTAAATTATCTGACAACAGCTCTGGTGGACATTCCTGTAGTCATCATTCCAATTGGAACGCTCCCTCAACTTGAGACATCTGTAGCATTGTGTTGTGTGACAAAACTGCACATTTTAGTGTCTTTATATTGTTTAATCAGCTTCTTGATATGCCACACCTGTCAGGTGGATGGATTATCTTGGCAAAGGAGAAATACTAACTAACAGGGATGTAAAGAAATGTGTGCACAACATTTGAGAGAAAAGATTTTTGTGCGAATGGAAAATATATGCAATCTTTAATTTCAGCTCTTGAAACATGGGACCAACACTTTACATGTTGCGTCTATATTTTTGTTCAGTGTAGCTTTAAAAATAATAAATTCTCTCAGCCTCATTGCAAAATGTGTAGCATAAGATGAGCTATAAAACTGCTATCCTTTAAACTACAACTAGTTTGATGGCTGTAGCCATACATTTTCCCATTTACAATCACCCACATTAGAAAACCTATTTCATTTCTAACTTCACATTTTTCTAGTATAGGCTACTTCTCATAATGAACAATATAAGCAAAATGCCTGTGATAAGTGATTGGTATGGTCTTGATCATTTTCGGTTTATTGTCCCAGCTTTACGCTGCAGACAGAGTTGTAATACGTTGATTTGAACATTGTTTTTCTTTTGGTTATACTTGGTAATATAATGAAAATTGCTGTTTTTTTGTATTAATTCATCTCTTTTTAGGGATCATGCTTTATAAAGTTTATTTTTTGTTTTACATGTACAACGTGCATCCATACTGCTAATATTGACTCATTGACTCATTGTGAACGAGATACTGTATGAACAACAATTTAAATACTGTATATGCTGCACTGGACATTGTCTATAGGTCTACACACAGATGTGAACTGTTTTCACCTGCTGTTAGCTGGTTACTACTGTAGGTTACTTTCATCTTTTAGATGGTACATTGTGTGCAAAAAAAAGTGTTCTGTGTGCCCTAGTTTAAGCATCTCGAAACAACATCTCTTGCAGAGGGAATTTGGTTCTCAACAGCGCAATAAATCAAACTCAACAAATGTATCGATAAGGGGGATTGCTGCTGTTTAGGTTGGCACAATGTGTTCTTGTTACGATAAAACATGAATTATTAAATACTGTTAATAGCTTTTCTACTAGGATTGTTTTTTTCTAAAAAAGGTTTTGTTTATAACTGTATGAGACAATTCAATACATTTTGTACCTATAAAATAGAGTAAGTCCTGAGTAGAATGTTAGAAAATAGAATGTCTGTTTTAACGGTCTCTGAGACAGTAAAAATAAAGATCTTATTTTTGGGTAAATACAGATCTGGATGGAAATGAGTCTGGAGAATGATGTACAATAGAGCATCTTTAATCCTTATATTTCAACTTTTTCCACTCTTTTGAGACCTCAAAGATCGATTTTCTAACAAAAGCCTGTTGTATAAGCCAAGTACATTTCAATGGTTTTACAAAAACGTCAACTTCAAAGTAAATCAATCAACCACAATAACTGATGCAGTCTGGCAATTCTATGGAATTTCTGTTCTTCATGACAACTTCCTTATAGGTACTGTAATTGATTGTGCTCTGCTTTTGTGTACTTGTACCCTGAATAGATGTATTCAGGGACATGGGATCAGTCTGTCATGGTAACAAGGTTTTGTGTTTTGTAATTTGCAACTGTTTATATTAGTAATTGCAACCTGTACATTTTATTTGTTTATTCAACATTTATTTTGACAGGGAATTAATACTGAGACTAGTATCTCTTTTATAGAAGATAAATAAATATATCAAACATATACAAAATATATGAAGAAAAACAGACACATTTATCAACATAGAGGTCTCTGATCATTAATCTGAACTGACCGAGGGGGGACAGAACATCTCATTTCAGAGAACTCTGTAAATTGTTCCAATAATAATCCCCCCCATGCAACACAGAAGATATAATCTGTTCCTCTCCACAGACCCAACTGGAGAACTCAAGACCGCTAAAGACGTACAGCATATTTGATGAACGTGTTGATACTTCAAACTGAAAAAATCAACTAAATATATATTTTTAGTTTTAGTATTGCTTTTTCAGATTTTTGAACTCTCCACCAGTTGTTTTGGAAGAGTGGGTGCTCTGTATTAATATACAGTGTTATCTGAAATTATTGACAACTATTGACACCCTTAATAAAGATGAGCAATAATACTGATCTATATTGTTTGTTCAAATGCATGGGGGAAATTATATATTTTTTTATACTAATATAATTGCTTCAGATAAAGAAATGTTGTTTCACAAGTAATACATTTTTTCTCAAAAAGGTAGAGGTCAACATTATTGACAACCCTAAATATTCTTATAAATACAATAGTCAAAAGTTTATTTGATCCCATATTCCTAGCACGCAATGACTACATCCAACTTGCGACTACAAACTTTTTGAATGCATTCAGTTCGTTCTGGTTGTTTCAGATAGTTTTGTGCCCAATAGAAATGCATGGTAAAGGTATTGTGTCATTTTGGAGTCACTTTTATTGTAACTAAGTATATAATGGTTCTAAATACTACATTAATTTGGATGCTACTATGATTACTGATAATCCAGAATAATGATGAATAATCATGCGTGATAAAGTTAGAGGGTCAAAGATCATACACCCATGACATGCTAACCTCTTGTTATTGGAAAGGGCGAGAGGTTAGCATGTTGTTACGAGATGTCGCCAAGCCAATAGATGGCGCTGCTGTTATGTGTATCTGTCTGTCGTAGACAGGGGATAATAACAAACATAGAATGCCAAATGACTTACCCTGTCATTACTGTGGTTCAGTACATGCCAAAGTCAAATGCCCAGCATACGGTGTCACCTGTAAAGCATGTGGCAAATGAAACCATTTTGCCAGAGTTTGTAAACAAGCACAACACAAACCTCAACTCAATCTATTAGAGCAGGTATTCCCAGACTGGGGGGTTACGCGCAATGCCGTCGGGGGTACGCCAAATAAAAATGTGATTCACATTCCCCAAAAAATCTTCACATTTTCAAACAGTCTATTTATATTTTCCAAAGGGGCTGTAGATTTTGGTGAGGTTTTTTTCTCGCCTGAGTAGCCTCGTTTCACTGCCAAAAATAACATTTAACCATCTAGTGTTCAGCGAAATAACAACACAATGTCAAATACAGGTAGCCTAGTCAAATAATTAACAATCAATCACATTAACCATTACTCTCTCGTGGGAAACATTTAGAAATGAAACATGACAATTTGAAAAATAAGGATTTTTTTGAGCGAGAATAAAGAAGACTTTTGAGAAGTAAGACATGTATAAAAGCAACAGATACCATTAATAGGAAGGGGCTAGAAGCGTCTTATATGGTGAGCTACCGAGTGGCTAGGACAGGCAAGCCAGCTTCACAGAAGTGTGCTGGTTATCAAGGGGCAAAGTATTGAAACGTTTTTTTTTAATTGAGAGACAAACTTAAAGTTTTCTTTACTGACCATCATTTTCACTTGTCTGACCACTTGCATGATGACGAGATTCTAACACGACTGGCCTATCTGGGTGTTTTTTTCTCGCCTGAATGATCGGAATCTAGGATTACAGGGACTCTCCGCAACTATATTCAGTGTGCAGGACAAAATTGAGGCTATGATTAAGAATTTGGAGCTCTTTTTTTGTCTGCATAACAAGGACAACACACAGGTCTTTCCATCATTGTATGATTTTTTATGTGCAAATGAACTCAAGCTTACGGACAATGTCAAATGTGATATAGGAAAGAACCTGAGTGAGTTGGGTGCGCAATTATGCAGGTACTTTCCTGAAATGGAGGATACAAACAACTGGATTCATTATACCTTTCATGACCTGCCTCCAGTCCACTTACTGATATCTGAACAAGAGAGCCTCATCAAAATTGCAACAAGCTGTTCTATGAAAATGGAATTTAATTAGAAGCCACTGCCAGATTCCTGGATAGGGCTGCGCTCAGAGTTTCTTGCCTTAGCAAATCGAGCTAAGACACTGATGCCCTTTGAGAGTGGATTCTTGGCCCTCACTAGCATGAAAACTAAATACAGGCACAGACTGTGTGTGGAAAATGATTTAAGACTGAGACTCTCTCCAATACAACCCAACATTGCAGAGCTATGTAAATCCTTTCAAGCACACCATTCTCATTAACCTGTGGTGAGTTATTCACAATGTTCAATGAACAAATAAGGTTTTATATGTAAGATGGCTAAATAAAGAGCAAAATTATTGATTATTATTATTTATGCTCTGGTCCTGTAAGAGCTCTTTATCACTTCTCACGAGCCGGGTCGTGACATAAACTCACACTCAAAAACTCACACAAACGTATCGTATAGTGTGTGCGAGGCAGGCTTACAATGATGCCAAAAAACATAATTTGAGAGTGCGCTGACCCTGGTGCTAGAGGGGGTATGCAGCTGGAGGTTGAATGTTTGAAGGGGTACGGGACTATAAAAAGTTTGGGAACCACTGATGTAGAGGAAGATAATGAGTCAAATGACCAAACAACAGATGCAATAGAAGGTTGAACAATAATGTGTTACATCTCACAGGCACTCACAAATAAACAAAATCCCACAAAACATAGTGGGGAAATGGCTGCCTAAATATGATCCCCAATCAGAGACAAGGATAAACAGCTGCCTCTGATTGGGAACCATACCAGGCCAACATAGAAACAGAACGACTAGATAGAAACACCCCCCCGTCACACCCCGACCTAACCAAAATAGAGAATAAAAAGGCTCTCTATGGTCAGGGGAAGGCTCCGGCCTTGGAGCTGGACTGGACGCCGTGCTCGGACTGGGCATCGGCGCAGGGGAAGACTCCGGCCTTGGAGCTAAACTGGACACCTTGCCTGGAAGCTCCGGACCGTTGACCCCCGCTGGAGGCTCCGGAACGTTGACCGTCGCAGGAGGTTCCGGACTGTGAACCGTCGCAGGAGGTTCCGGACTGTGGACCGTCGCAGGAGGTTCCGGACTGTGGACCGTCGCAGGCGGTTCCGGACTGGGGACCGTCGCCGGAAGCTCCAGACTGGGGACCGTCGCCGGAAGCTCCGGACTGGGGACTGTCGCCGGAGGCTCTGGACTGGCGACACGCACTTCAGGGCGATTGCGAGGAGCAGGCACAGGACGTACCGGACTGGGGAGGCGCACTGGAGGCCTGATGCGTGGAGACGGCACAGGTTGCACCGGACTGGTGACACGCTCTTCAGGGCAAGTGCGAGGAGCAGGCACAGGACGTACCGGGCTGTGGAGGCGTACTGGAGGTCTGGTGCGTAGAGCCGGCACAACTTGTCCCGGACAGATGACACACTCCGCACGGTGAGTGCGGGGAGCTGGCACAGGACGTACTGGGCTGTGGAGGCGCACTGGAGACCTGGTGTGTAGAACCGGTACAAATTGTACAGGAATGATGGCACTCTTCGCACGTTGAGTGCGGGGAGCTGGCACAGAACGTACTGGGCTGTGGAGGCATACTGGAGACCTGGTGCGTAGAACCGGCACAACTTGTACCGGAACAATGACACACTTCGCACGGCAAGTGCGGGGAGCTGGCACAGGACGTACTGGGCTGTGGAGGCGCACTGGAGACCTGGTGCGTAGAACTGGCACAAATTGTACCGGAACGGTGACACAGCTCAGGGCGAGTGCGTGGACGAGACACAGGACATACCGGACTGGGGAGGCACACTGGAGGCCAGATGCGTGAAACCGGTGCAGATGACACCGGACTGGTGTGAAGCTCCTCAGCACGCCCACGCTGCAGCTCTCTCATCGCCACCACCTCTCTCCGGAATCTTTCATCGAGTTCGTCCTTCGACTCCCTGACGGTCTCTGGCTCATTCCTCGTGTGCCCCCCCAAAAATAATTTGGGTTGTCTTTTGGGCTGTCTTTGTGGCCGCGAACCCCGGCGTCGTCGCTGTCCTCCCTTCTCTCCTTGTGTCTGCTTCCACGGCAGGCTTTCGTATCTTGCCAAGACTTCCTCCCAAGTCCAGGATATTCTCTCCTCAATCTCCTCGTAAGCCCAGGATGCCATCTCTTCCTGGGCACGCTGCTTGGTCCTGTTGTGGTGGGATCTTCTGTCACGGACGTCATAGGAACATTCGGACCAAAGTGCAGCGTGGAATCGGTTTCGACATCTTTTATTTATAGGTAAACCGCACAAAAAAACCCAATAAACAATCAAAACTAAATGTGAAGCTACTGCAGTGCTCATAGGCACTCACACATAAACAAGATCCCAGAAAATATAGTGGGGAAATGGCTGCCTAAATATGATCCCCAATCAGAGACAACGATAAACAGCTGCCTCTGATTGGGAACCATACCAGCCTAACATAGATACAGAATTACTAGATAGAAACACCCCCCCAGTCACACCCTGACCTAACCAAAATAGAGAATAAAAAGGCTCTCTATGGTCAGGGCGTGACCACGTCAATCCAGTTCTCCAACCCAGCAAAGCTACACTCAAGCTATATGACGGCACACTGATAAAGCCAACAGGAGAATGCAATCTCAAATCAGATAATGATGGAAAAATGTTTCATATAAAATGTCAGGTCATGGAGACATCCCAGCTTCCTCTGCTGTCACCTGACACGTGTGAACAGCTCAGCCTACTACATGTGAACCACAGCCATGTGTTACATCACGTCGACACCCCAAGCACCACATCCACTGAGGTCATCATTTTGAGGCTGTAATCGAACCCACAAATGGTGATGGTCCAGATACTCAACTAGTCTAAAGAAGGCCAGTTTTATTGCTTCTTTAATCAGGACAACAGTTTTCAGCTGTGCTAACATAATTGCAAAAGGGTTTTCTAATGATCAATTAGCCTTTTCAAATGATAAACTTGGATTAGCTAACACAACATGCCATTGGAACACAGGAGTGATGGTTGCTGATAATGGGCCTCTGTACGCCTATGTAGATATTCCATAAAAAAATCTGCCGTTTCCAGCTACAATAGTCATTTACAACATTAACAATGTCTACACTGTATTTCTGATCAATTTTATTTTATTTTAATGGACAAACAAATGTGCTTTTCTTTTGAAAACAAGGACATTTCTAAGTGACCCCAAACTTTTGAACGGTAGTGATACTCTGAGACACACCAGCACCAGGCAAATATCAGGCCGCCAGTGAGATACTCCAGAGACTTTTGTTTAATCTAAAAGATTCTATATATAAGAGGGTAGCCTACTTATTGACTTTAAAGTTGATGCTTATTGAAAGTACTTTAAATAAGAACACTATGTTTTTGTTAACAGTGTAATGTTTTCACTGGCAAGGGTCTAACCCCAGTTCTCCTGTTTATGAGTTTATGAGGAGTTATCTTCATTTGTTGTGTGAAGGAAGACGTTATGAGATGTTGCCAAGCCAATAGATGGCGCCGCTGATATGTGTATCTGAGTGTGATACAATATAGTACGAGTGAGCCAAGTTAGGCATTACTTACTATGCACTGAATGGAGATGTATGCATGCTACACAGTGATGGTAATCAACATTACCTCGCTCTTGTATAGAATAAAGACCATACAAAACATGTCTTGGGGGGGTATGATTTTTGAACCTCACTTTCTCACCTGTGTTCATAAAGGGAAGGATTGGGACATTTATTACGCACTTCTCAGTAGTTTGTATTGAGACTTACCTTATGAAAGTACATAACAGGATTTGCAGGCATGGTTCCATTTTGCATGCCGAATAAATGGCATTCAACTGCTGAAAACCCTCCCACTTGCTGGCCAACAGATTTTCTCGTGGAGTTTTCATTCAGTAGGGATTTCAGTACATTTATTTTAAGCCATCCCTTTAAATACGGTATACATTTTAATTTGAATGTTGTCAACACACACAACATTTTTGGGGGGAGAATGGGTTCAGAAAATAGGGATCAATGAAAGAATGCCATCTATGCATATTCGTCTCTGATTTTAACCTGCTATGTGGTGGTCTGAGTTCCATAATGATTCAAAATGGCCTACATGTCTTAAATTACTACGCAACGTTAGCCTAATATAATCCACTAATGCTAGTGAGCCTCAGGAACAATGACACAGACGTGACAGAGGAAAGAAAGGTTAAAGGAATGATGCTAAAGGTACAAATTGAAGAAGACCTCTCCATCACGGTTGACAACTCCAGTGTCGCCCTCCCAGAGTGTAAAGAACCTTGGCGTGACCCTGGACAACACCCTGTCGTTCTCTGCAAGCATCAAAGCAGTGACTCGCTCCTGCAGGTTCATGCTCTACAACATCCGTAGAGTACGACCCTACCTCACACAGGAAGCGGTGCAGGTCCTAATCCAGGCACTTGTCATCTCCCGTCTGGACTACCTCAACTCACTGTTGGCTGGGCTCAACGCTTGTGCCATCAAACCCCTGGTTTTCAACTTTCTAAAGTTCTCTCATGTCACCCTGCTTCTCCGCACACTCCACTGGCTTCCAGTCGAAGCTCGTATCCACTACAAGACCTACTGGCTCTGACTCTACTGATAGCTCCATTATTGAGTAAAAATGTCATTTCTATGCCTGTGATATGTATGTGGTTGTCCCACCTAGCAATCTTAAGATGAATGCACTAACTGTAAGTCACTCTTGATAAGAGTGTCTGATAAATAATTAAAATGTAAATGTAAGTAAAGTGACCGTTACAAATGTATGTGGGTATTACTGAGGGTGGCTCCCGATAGTGGCCAATATTTAACATGACAAAAAAAGCCCGGGCATAGGCTATAATTAAAACGTTCTGAAGCGAATACATCGACTCTGCACGTTTAGCCCTACAGAAGCCTATAGCTTTGCTGTCAATTTCATCCATGTAAATTATGAGGGCACACAATTCAAATTCCACGTGGTACGAGAGCCCCCGTAAAGCCCCTGCAAAAATTCAATACCGAACACACTTAGTTAGACAGTCCGAGGATACATGCTGGTTCTCTACTACACACCTCTAGTTGGTTCTCTACTACACACCTTTAGTTGGTTCTCTACTACACACCTCTAGTTGGTTCTCTACTACACACCTCTAGTTGGTTCTCTACTACACACCTCTAGTTGGTTCTCTACTACACACCTCTAGTTGGTTCTCTACTACACACCTCTAGCTGGTTCTCTACTACACACCTCTAGTTGGTTCTCTACTACACACCTCTAGTTGGTTCTCTACTACACACCTCTAGTTGGTTCTCTACTACACACCTCTAGTTGGTTCTCTACTACACACCTCTAGTTGGTTCTCTACTACACACCTCTAGCTGGTTCTCTACTACACACCTCTAGTTGGTTCTCTACTACACACCTCTAGTTGGTTCTCTACTACACACCTCTAGCTGGTTCTCTGCAATGTTCCTCAAACAAGGTGAGTAGCACCTCTGCTTCAGTTTCATTCTAGTCAACTCAGAAATGCAATATACAACATGAATTTAAAAACATACACAATATATAAATTAAAGGGGCATTTCCATTCCATGTCCAATTCCTCAATTTACAATTCCTGGTTGGTCATCATGACCATTCAAGCTTAGATCACGGATCAAGACTAAGGGCTCAATTCAATCCATATTGTGGAAGTATCGCGGAAGGCAATGTTCCCGCGTTCACAGAGACCGCATTCACTATAAACGCTGCATATGTCGGCTCATACAAAAATGACCTTTACATTTGAATGCAGACCGTCCGTGATACATCCGCAATATGGATTGAATCCAGCTCTTAATTGGGACCTGAAACATGGTTTTGTCTGTCTGAAAGGTACGGGAACCACCATTCAACTGGAGAACCAACAAAATCCAGCCTCTCAGCTGTGGTTGTAATTCTCCCTGGTGCTTGGCATCATGTTGGGACCCTCCAGTTCGATGACCTGCTCCTTGGTGTCTTTACGGTTTCTGCCTCTTGCGGAGCTCCAGGATCTGGGGTATGTGGGCTCCAAGACGGGGGACCCCTTGGCGCCTCTTGCCCCCTGTGGGGCTGCCCACGTTGGTCTGCGCTCCTCGGAAGAGCTGGGCCTGACGTTGACACAGCCCCAAGCGGCTCAGCAGAATCAAGACGTCCCCGTGGAAGGCTTGCGTCAGGATACCGTACAGGAAGGGGTTGGCACATGAGTTCAATGGGTAAAATAGCACCAGCAGCACCTGGAAGAGATAGACAGATAAAAAGATGAGTCAATAAATGAGGATGATGATGAGCAGATTTATTAAGTTGATGATGAAGATGAGAGGATTGATGATGATGATGATGATGAGAGAATGGATGGATGATGATGATGGATGACGCTGATCAGAGGATGATGGTAAAGAGAGGATGGATGATGATGATAGGATGGATGGATGATGAGAGGATGGATGGATGATGATAGGATGGATGGGTGGATGATGATAGGATGGATGGATGATGATGAGAGGATGGATGGATGATGATAGGATAGATAATGATGATAGGATGGATGGATGATGATGAGAGGATGGATGGATGGATGATGATAGGATAGATAATGATGATAGGATGGATGGATGATGATGAGAGGATGGATGGATGATGATAGGATGATGATAGGATGGATGATGATGAGAGGATGGATGGATGATGATAGGATGGATGATGATAGGATGGATGATGATAGGATGGATGATGATAGGATGGATGATGATAGGATGGATGATGATAGGATGGATGGATGATGATGAGAGGATGGATGATGATAGGATGGATGATGATGATAGGATGGGTGATGATGAGAGGATGGATGGATGATGAGAGGATGGATGGATGATGAGAGGATGGATGATGATGGGATGGATGGATGATGATAGGATGGATGATTATAGGATGGATGGATGATGATAGGATGGATGGATGGATGATGATAGGATGGATGATGATAGGATGGATGGATGATGATAGGATGGATGGATGATGAGAGGATGGATGATGATGGGATGGATGGATGATGATAGGATGGATGGATGATGATAGGATGGATGGATGATGATAGGATGGATGATGATAGGATGGATGGATGATGATAGGATGGATGATGATGATAGAATGGATGGATGATGAGAGGATGGATGGATGATGATAGGATGGATGATGATAGGATAGATAATGATGAGAGGATGGATGGATGATGATAGGATGGATGATGATAGGATAGATAATGATGAGAGGATGGATGGATGATGATAGGATGGATGATGATGATAGGATGGATGGATGGATGATGATAGGATAGATAATGATGAGAGGATGGATGGATGATGATAGGATAGATAATGATGATAGGATAGATGGATGATGAGAGGATGGATGATGATGAGAGGATGAATAAATGGATAAAAAAAAGGAGTGATGTGGAGGACCTTGGAGTCGGTGACGGTGATGAGTGGGTGGTGCAGCGCAGCAGACAGGCCATAGAAGGAGATGGGTGCCAGACACAGGAAATTGGTGAAGATAAGCACGGCCATGCGTTTGGCCATGCTGGCGTCCCCTCGGCTCGACGGGTGCTGTGGGTTGTGCACCATGCAGTAGATGTGTACGTAGCACACGCTCACCAACAAGAATGCGAGCACGTTTAGCATTAGCAGGGTGACCACGTAGACCATGGCCGCGGTTGAATCTGTGTCCATGGGCAAGCAGATGCTAACCCTCTGGTAGCTGCTAACACCAGCTAGCGGTAGCACAGCTAACACCAGGCACAGCATCCATCCGGCTAGCATTAGCACCATTATGTGGCGTAGTCGCACTTTCCTCTCGGGCCTCATGGCGAAGGTGATGGCGTGCCAGCGCTGGAGAGTAATGGCGGTCAGCGTGTAGACCGACAGCTCGCTGGCGAACACTGTGAACACCCCAGCCAGTTGGCATC
Source organism: Salmo trutta (assembly GCF_901001165.1). Classification (NCBI taxonomy): domain Eukaryota; kingdom Metazoa; phylum Chordata; class Actinopteri; order Salmoniformes; family Salmonidae; genus Salmo; species Salmo trutta. The sequence continues at coordinate 8,981,069 of NC_042981.1, read as the reverse complement.
CGGCACCAGTCTGCCAGTCGATGGCGTAGTGGTGGTACTGGGAGCGCGTGTAGAGGTCCACAGACGCGATGAGCAAGAGGTACACGCCCATGAAGAGATCTGCCATGGCCAGGTTGCACAGGAGGAAGCGGGTGATGGTCAGTTTGTAGTGGCTGGTCAGCAGGATGAACAGGACCAAGAGGTTAGCCAGAACGGCTAGCAAACTAACCAGCCAAACAGACACCCGCAGGAAGCCCAGGCTCATCACGTCCTCACAGGGGTTGAAGGCATCGGGCAGAGGGGTGCAGGGGACACCCTGGTCCTCTCTGTCGTCATCGCACAGGGTGTAGTCAAAGCCTTCGTCTGGGCCCTCCGTAGGGAACACTATGTAGAAGCACTCACCGGAGGGGGGACAGCTGTAGTTATCGTAGTAGTATTTGTAGTCGTAGGGGTAGGGGCTGCTGCTGGTGGGATGGAGGTGCTGGGGGTCTCGGGGGGAGGGGCTGCTTCTGGTGGGATGGAGGTGCTGGGGGTCTCGGTGGGAGGGGCTGCTTCTGGGGGGATGGAGGTGCTGGGGGTCTCGGTGGGAGAGGCTGCTTCTGGTGGGATGGAGGTGCTGGGGGTCTCGGGGGGAGTGGTTGCTGCTGGTGGGAAGAGGGTGCTGGGGGTGCTGCCCCTCGTAGGCCTCAGAGGGGGATCCAGAGAGCCTAGTTGATCTCTGTCGTCTTGTAGATCTGGTCAGGTTGCAAATGACGGACTCCACGTGTCTAGAAGATGAAATATCTACATGAGCATGGTCCCATACAATGAGGTTAATAAGTTAAATCAGTATAGAATCGTTCCACCTCAAAAAGCACAAGAAGGAAGTTTCCGACACCCATCAGATTTGTGGTGGAAAATTACAAAATTAGTCATGCTATCCCGTTTTTTACTACATAAAGAATTGTCTCTTGTTATACAATACCAGTCAAAAGTTTGGACACGCCTACTCATTCAAGGGTTTTTCTTAAATTGTATTATTTTCTACATTGTAGAATTATAGTGAATACATCAAAACTATGAAATAAGGCATATGGAATCATGTAGTAACAAAAAAAGATTAAACAAATCAAAATATATTTTAGATTCTTCAAGGTAGCCACCCTTTACACACTTTTGGCATTCTCTCAACAAGAGAGCCACCAAATCTGGCAGGAAATGAGCTGGCAACCAAAGGGATACTGGTATCAAATCCTAGCTGTAATTGCTTACTGTTGTTCCCTTGAGCAAGGCATGTAACCCCCCACAACAAAGCTGCCTGAGTGTCCAGTGTGGCAGCCCCTGCACCTCTCCAAAAACCAGTCTACAGTTGATGTCGGAAGTTTACATACACTTAGGTTGGAGTCAGTAAAACTCATTTTTTAACCACTCCACAAATTTCATGTTAACAAACTACAGTTTTGGCAAATTGGTTAGGACATCTAATTTGTGTATGACACAAGTAATTTTTCCAACAATTATTTAAAGACAGACTTTATCACTTATAATTCACTGTATCACAATTCCAGTGCGTCAGAAGTTTACATACACTAAGTTGACTGTGCCTTTAAACAGCTTGGAAAAATCAAGAAAATTATGTCATGGCTTTAGAAGCTTCTAATTTGAATCAATTGGAGGTGTACCTGTGGACGTATTACCTTCAAACTCAGTGCCTCTTTGCTTGACATCATGGGAAAATCAAAATAAACCAGCCAGGACCTCAGAAAGTCTGGTTCATCCTTGGGAGCAATTTCCAAACGCCTGAAGGTACCACGTTCATCTGTACAAACAATAGTAGGCATGTATAAACACCATCGGACCACACAGCCGTTATACCGCTCAGGAAGGAGACGCGTTCTGTCTCCGAGAGATTAATGTATTTTGGTGCGAAAAGTGCAAATCAATCCCAGAACAACAGCAAAGGACCTTGTGAAGATGCTGGAGAAAACAGATACAAAAGTATTTATATCCACAGTAAAACGAGTCCTATATCGACATAACCTGAAAGGCCGCTCAGCATGGAAGAAGCCACTGCTCCAAGACTACGGTTTGCAACTGCACATGGGGACAAAGATCGTACTTTTTTGAGAAACATCCTCTGGTCTGATGAAACAGAAACAGAACTGATTGGCCATAATGATCATCGTTATGTTTGGAGGAAAAAGGGGGACGCTTGCATGCCGAAGAACACCATCCCAACTCTGAAGCACGGGGGTGGCAGCATCATGTTGTGGGGGTGCTTTGCTGCAGAAGGGACTGGTGCACTACACAAAATAGATGTCATCATGAGGACGGAAAATGATGTGGATATATTGAAGCAACATCTCAAGACATCAGTCAGGAAGTTTAAGCTTGGTCGCAAATGGGTCTTCCAAATGGACAATGACCCCAAGCATACTTCAAAAGATGTGGCAAAATGGCTTAAGGACAACAATGTCAAGGTTTTGGAGTGGCCATCACAAAGCCCTGACCTCAATCCTATAGAAGATTTGTGGGCAGAACTGAAAAAGTGTGTGCAAGCAAGGAGGCCTACAAACCTGACTCAGTTACACCAGCTCTGTCAGGAGGAATGGGCCAAAATTCACCCAACTTATTGTGGGAAGCTTGTGGAAGACTACCCAAAACATTTGACCCAAGTTAAACAATTTAAAGGAAACGTTACCAAATACTAATTGAGTGTATGCAAACTTCTGACCCACTGGGAATGTGATGAAAGCAATAAAAGCTGAAATAAATCATTCTCTCTGACATTTCACATTCTTAAAAAAAAAAAGTGGTGATCCTAACTGACCTAAGACAGGGAATTTTTACTAGGACTAAATGTCAGGAATTGTGAAAAACTGAGGTTAAATGTATAGGTGTATGTAAACTTCCGACTTCAACTGTATAATCGATTACTAGAGATTTGATGAAGTAATGATGGAGCTAAATGATTAATAATGTACTAACTTACGCACCCAGACATAGACGTACATCGGGTGGGAAAATAATAAATATACGTTTTCTGAGTTGGTCCTCTTTATGGATCATTTGATAAGACATAAAGTTAACGCTTTAGATGATTGTCTAAATTCTTATGGGATTATTTTCTGTCCAGGTATTACATTTAGAGAAAACTGCCCTTAAAGCCTAAAGAAAAGATGATCTGCTTTTATTACAAGGCGCAAGATCTGGATTTGAGTCAATGGATGTTGATTTAATTTGTTTGACTGCTAATCTATTCCTTTTGCACATGTGAAAATCTCTGCGGATAAATCTTTAATTAAGGCTATTTTTCAGGGAATTGTGTCATTATTATGTGCCTGACGTTACGACTACAGACAATTGTAAATTGGGTTATTTGCAGGATTTCTTCGTCATTTCAATAGCATTGGGTCTATGGTACTTAATACAATCTGGGTTAAAGATTGTAATTCAACTATTGGTATGTTTTGCTTGGATAGATGCGGTCGCCAGTGTTTGATTAAGATAGAAACTGAACGTTTTAACAACTTGTTTAGTTCAAATTGAAAGATTAATTTATTCAACATAAATAGCGAGACAATTTCGATTTTGTCCCACTCCTCTTTGCAGATCTTCTCCATGTCATTAAGGTTTCGAGGCTGATGTTTGGCAACTCGAAACCTTCAGCTCCCTCCACAGATTTTCTATGGGATTAAGGTCTGGAGACTGGCTAGGCCACTCCAGGACCTTAATGTGCTTCTTCTTGAGCCACTCCTTTGTTGCCTTGGCCGTGTGTTTTGGGTCATTCTCATGCTGGAATACCCATCCACGACCCATTTTCAATGCCCTGGCTGAGGGAAGGAGGTTCTCACCCAAGATTTGACGGTACATGGCCCCGTCCATCGTCCCTTTGATGCGGTGAAGTTAGCAGAAAAACACCCCCAAAGCATAATGTTTATACCTCCATGTTTGACGGTGGGGATGGTGTTCTTGGGGTCATAGGCAGCATTCCTCCTCCTCCAAACACGGCGAGTTGAGTTGATGCCAAAGAGCTCCATTTTGGTCTCATCTGACCACAACATTTTCACCCAGTTGTCCTCTGAATCATTCAGATGTTCATTGGCAAACTTCAAACAAGCATGTACATGTGCTTTCTTGAGCAGGGGGACCTTGCGGGCACTGCAGGTTTTCAGTCATTCACGGCGTAGTGTGTTACCAATTGTTTTCTTGGTGACTATGGTCCCAGCTGCCTTGAGATCATTGACAAGATCCTCCCGTGTAGTTCTGGGCTGATTCCTCACCGTTCTCATGATCATTACAACTCCACGAGGTAAGATCTTGCATGGAGCCCCAGGCCGAGGGAGATTGATAGTTCTTTTGTGTTTCTTCCATTTGCGAATAATCGCACCAAATGTTGTCACCTTCTCACCAAGCTGCTTGGCGATGGTCTTGTAGCCCATTCCAGCCTTGTGTAGGTCTACAATCTTGTCCCTGACATCCTTGGAGAGCTCTTTGGTCTTGGAGAGCTCTTTGGTTTGGAATCTGATTGATTGCTTCTGTGGACAGGTGTCTTTTATACAGGTAACAAACTGAGATTAGGAGCACTCCCTTTAAGAGTGTGCTCCTAATCACAGCTCATTACCTGTATAAAAGACACCTGGGAGCCAGAAATCTTTCTGATTGAGAGGGGGTCAAATACTTATTTCCCTCATTAAAATGCAAATCAATTTATAACATTTTTGACATGCGTTTTTCTGGATTTTTTTGTTGTTATTCTGTCTCTCACTGTTCAAATAAACCTACCATTAAAATTATAGACTGATCATTTCTTTGTCAGTGGGCAAACGTACAAAATCAGCAGGGGATCAAATACTTTTTTCCCTCACTGTAAATGGTCTGCTGGAATAACATATTGAGAATGGAGTCGTATTTACATAACTCAATCAAAGAAGAGACAGTTACCTAAATCTAATGAATTCTAATAATAGCGGAAAGGTTATTGCGATAGAGTTATGCCCACCGAAATGTGTTTGTTTTATTTTTATGGATTGACTGATGTATTTTATATATTTGGCGCATTTCATGTTATTTTTAAAGTCTTGGACATTTCATAAGTGTGAATTAGTGGTTAGTGATCATTGGGAGCAATTGATCTAAACTTAACGAGTGCTGACAGTATGTGAATGGTGATATGTTATTAGTGAGGGTTTTAACAGCGCTCTAATGATGCAATATTTTTGTAATTTGAAAAGCTGAGGTTTCAATACAAGGTTAAATGATGAGTAGAGGGATTGAGCCTTGAGATTGTACAAAAGATTAGCTGCGGTTGAAAGCGAGCAGGCAGTGGGACATTTGAAGTAGATGTATGAGAAACATTCTTTGACGGTTGCTGATTATTGTTGCTTGGTTTTATAGTTTAGGTAACACCAGTGAATTTGAGCAGGAAGTTAATGTATTCTAACATTATAATCTGTTTCCATTACGTGAAACAATGTCCTGTCATTATAGATTGGATTGACTTTGAGTTTATTTGTATTTTTACAGGGACAGTGCACATTAGTCACAGTTCTGTGTGTCTGATGGTAGGTTATTCCAGACATGGGAACTTCTCACAGAGAAAGCAGATTGACTAAAGGTGCTTTTCCTTAAGGGGACTATACAGTCACCTCTCATGGCAGACCTTGTGGACCTGCTTCCCATAGGTTTGGGTTTTCTGTTTAACAAAAGTACTGAGTGGAGGGGGAGCTAGGCCATTTAGGATCTTGAATACAAGACATGCGTCAGTGTACTTTCCAATTCAGGAGTTCATGCTTTCTGAGAATGTAACAGGGATGATGGCTACTGGGCTTCCTATCGAGCACTTTGAGAGCCTGTTTGCAGACAGACTGAAAGGGTTTCAATGTTGTACCGCAAGCTTGGGCACAACTAGTCCAGCAGTATGTTAAGTGGGGGAGTATCATAGATTTGAAGTACAGTTTTGCTACCTCTGTAGTCAAACAATTCCGTATGTATTGGAAATTAGCTAGGTTGAATTTGTTTTTTTGAGTTACATTTTTCATCTGCTTTTTAAAAGAGAGGTTGGAATCAAGTATGATGCCAAGGTACTTCAAATCAGATACCACCTGGAGCTTCTCCCCTGACACAAAGACATCTGGCTCAGTGGCATCAGTTGTCCTCTTTGTGAGAAACATGCAAAAAAAAAATTTCATTGAGATGCAAACATGAGTCCATGAGAGCCACTTTGGAACCTGGACCATTACATTAGTGAGTTATTGTGCAGCTTGTTGTTTGCTCTTTGCATGCACATATATCACTGTATCATCTGCATACATTTGAACTTCAGACCCAGTACAGACAGAAGGCAGATCATTAATGTACAGGCTGAACAGCATTGACCCTTGGGGCATGCCCACATCATCGCTAAGAGTGGGCAACAGTTAGTTTTTATTAAATGCCTGGGAACAAATATCACTGATTCCTTCCGCTCAGAAATGTACTATATTTGCGACAGAAAAAAAAAAGTATTACATTTAGTAACTGTACCAGGATAATGTTATATGGTTACGGAAAAGAGAGACCAGTCTTATAATATAATATGGGAGTGAATTGTTAGACTCGGTGGCGAGATACATGTTGCCGTGTCTAAGGGTAGAACATGCTAAATTAAGGTAGACTAAAACAAACGATTTAATGATTTGAGGGAGTTCAGTTGATTTATCATTATTATCGGGTTTTGTTTGTAGTTGAAACTTTTGGGTTGCTGAATCGGTGTAGTAGAGGGAATGGTAACGAAATGTTTTGTGTTTTTTTCCCGGGAAAATGGGGGTTTCATTGTCTCTCTTTGAAATGTTTCCCAGGGCTATGGTCTTGGAGAGAGCAGTGAGTGAGATTGAGGCTGTAAACTACCAAATGAAATAAGGCCTAGCCATTTTTGTGTGTTTTTACCTTAAGGTTTTTGATTTTGTTATTTTAAATTATGTTGTTTTATTTTCTGACCAGTAGTAGTGTTTTTTTTACACATTACTCACATGGGGAGTTATGTGTCAAAATGGGGGAGGGAACTGTCCTCTGAGGTTTTGGATGGAAGTTTACACGCCTTGAGTGATATATAGGAGTGTATTGAGTGATATGTGAAGAAGAGTATTTTTGTGTTGTTTGTTCTGTTCTGTTTTGATACAAATCTCACCAGATTAGGTCTGCTGGATTGTTGGGATTTCTCCAGTTGGGTTATAGGTCTAACTTCCTGATCCTGTGGCTCTGCGATGAGGTTGACAGTGTAATGGGGAGTATAAGCCAATTTGCAAAAATACATTTTTATAGAATGTGTTGTTAATCTCTTTGACACATGTTTAGACATTTGTATTAAGAATAATTGGTAAAAGTAATAATTTATCATATAGTTAATGCTTGTCTGGATTTCCTGAATCAAAATGTAACTGAACTGAACAGTTGTTCTGATCTGTCCTCTCAAGGTTATCGTGAAAGGTGACGTCAGTCAGTGTGTTAATGCATGTAAGAGATAATTGGACCGAAAAGTGTGTGTTCCTCAAAAACCCCTCTAACTGGCTGAAGAAAAGCGACAAAGGCGTTCAATACGGCCCTGTCCGCACCACTTCTACCAAGAGACCTGAGTCCTCAGCCAGCAACCAGAGCTATCAACTGCTTTTCCCTCATGTCTTTTCTCTCAGGAGTGTGACAGAAGTCCACGTGGATTGAGCATGGGGAGGAATCTGTTCCAAACGTCTCTTATGTTGCTGGTATACTGGCAGACGAATGGACAAGACATAATGGGTGGTGGCGGCCCAGGTGAGACATTGAAATTGGGACATTATCATGGGCCATCCACTTTGAACTGTAAAGCTATCAGAAGAAGACAATGAAGATGCCAGAAGATTGAGTGCCCCTGACGGGGAGATATCAGGTTGATTGTAGAGGTCTACACACTACATACAATTATAGTCATTTAGATTAAGAATGCATTAAGATATGATCTGTATTATAATCGTGATAAGAAAGTTAATAGTAGAATAATTATACTGGATGTTAATATAAATGTACATTCTGCCAATGTTGATGTGTGTTAAATTGAGGGTTTTTGACTTTGAGCGATAGGACCAATTTGAATCACTGAGCAATGTCATTCTAAATTTGGGTTGGATAATGGATTGGGTTTTTGATTATGATTTGGAAACTGAATGATTTTTAAAACTGAAGGATTGATTTTAGTTTAGTATGTTAATAACTATTATGAGTGAAGCAATTCATGTATTATGGATTGATTGTTTTGATTGTTGTTAAGAATTAAATATGTAATATGTTATTAATTAAACACTATTCTCAGCATTCCCTGGTGAATGGAGAGGGTGAACTCTGATCCGGAGAGTGAAACTGATCCTAATCTATTTGATCTATAGGCATTGCCATATAAGTAGTGGAATCATGATGCTTATCTTGGGTCATGTTCATTAGGCACCAACGGAATACATTTTACTTAAACCAGGAGTCACTACCTGGATTTGTCCAACAAGATATGTTAATTTTGGTTTCCGGGATGGAAATAGTTATTTCCACCATGCTGATCCATTGGAGTGTGATAGATAACTAAAGCTTATTTTATTAAGCTCCATTGTTGCATGCACTGCATTATGCATTAAATATGTGCTTTTCACTGTCTATGAAGATATAGCTTTGAATCTCATAAACTGTATCCATCTTTAGTGTTTCTTCATAGGTTCGTGCAGGTGACTGTGTATCATAACCTCCCCAGACAAATTAGTAGAGTGCTTAGAATAAGTGTTGGAGGTTGAAATGTGAGACAGTGCTACGTTTCTTGGGAGGAGGCTGAGCCAGTGCTATAGCAACTGGTCATGTGCAGGAACCCATACAATGAGTTATTGCTTTTATGCTTCTTGGTTTATGTAGAATGTATGCATTTTCTACATGTGAATGAATGTTCTTAAATCTCGAAATGTTCTTTTAAGTTGAGAGGACTCTCAAAACGGGGGAATGTGAAAGCAAAATTGCAAGATTATGTTAAAAATACTTTTATTGCATCAAATGGTTGTTTTATTGCAACAGAATAAGGGGTTGTTAGAACGCTAATCTGTGTGTGTTCTACTGAGGATGGACCTCTGGGAGATTTACCACGTCTTTGGGGATACCGCATTCTGGTGCATGAGTTAATGTTTCTGTTCTATACAGTAATCAGGGAGAGACGGCTCCAGTATGGAGTTGGGGGGGGTCTCTACACAATGAGTTCTCATGTTTTTTACAGCAGATTCTGTCAGCTGTGAATTATAAGTATCTTTCATACTAATCTTAACCTTGTAACCCATTCCATATATCTGTTGTTGTGTCATGTAAACTGAAGGAGGATGGACTTTGCTATAAAATCCTGTGGCTCAAACCAGCTGGTTGAGTTCTCAGTGATCACCTCCAGGGGTGATTACCGACCAGCTGGTTGAGTTCTCAGTGATCACCTCCAGGGGTGATTACCGACCAGCTGGTTGAGTTCTCAGTGATCACCTCCAGGTGTGATTACCGACCAGCTGGTTGAGTTCTCAGTGATCACCTCCAGGTGTGATTACCGACCAGCTGGTTGAGTTCTCAGTGATCACCTCCAGGTGTGATTACCGACCAGCTGGTTGAGTTCTCAGTGATCACCTCCAGGTGTGATTACCTACCAGCTGGTTGAGTTCTCAGTGATCACCTCCAGGGGTGATTACCGACCAGCTGGTTGAGTTCTCAGTGATCACCTCCAGGGGTGATTACCGACCAGCTGGTTGAGTTCTCAGTGATCACCTCCAGGTGTGATTACCGACCAGCTGGTTGAGTTCTCAGTGATCACCTCCAGGAGTGATTAAGGACCAGCTCCATTACTGCGCTAATTAAATAATACAGTTTGATTGTTTTGAAGAAATGTTAAAAGTCAATTTTTCTTGATTACAATAATTCCACCACAAATGACTCCTCATTCTTAATGTATAGGAAAAGAGGAGAGGTATACGGATATGGAGAGGCTGGCTCTATAGTAGTCAATGAGCTGGATACATGTTGCTTGATGACACCTTCCTGCATAATGTAAGGTCGGGATAAATAATTCATCCATGGACACTGGGACTTAATGTTTAATTAGAGCAGGGCTGCCCAACCCTTTTCCTGGAGAGCTATTGTCACTTAGTTTTGCTGTTCCAAACCTTATCTAGCACACCTGATTCTAATGTTTAACTGGTTGATAAACTGAATCAAGTTAGTTATTACTGACGCTGGATTGAAAATCTACAAAGTGCAGCTCTCCAGGAAACAGGGTTGGGCAATCCTCATTTAAAGCAACTAACAAAATATGATATCCACACATCCACTGATTTCAAAGGTCAAATAATATGTACGGCAAAAATATAAAAGAGGACTTTTATACACTTCTTCACACATGCTCCCATGTGTGTTTTACTAAAAAAAGTGTTTTGTAACGTTTAAACCACACTTGACAGCCTCTGTAGATCGTAGTGTGTAAAGAGTTATTTTGTTCTCCCTATTCTGAGTACCCAATTCAGCATCCCCCCCAACACACACACACACACACACACACACACACACACACACACACACACACACGTGTACACACACACACACACACACACACACACACACACACACACACACACACACACACACACACACACACACGTGTACACACACACACACACAGACATATGCACACACACACGTGTACACACACAGACACGTGCACACACACACATGTACACACATCGATGAAAGAAGCGGTAAACAGGAGCGTGGGAAACCGGTCTGTTGTATAAAAGTTATTTATTTCTTACCCTCTCCTCCTCTTCACTTTGCTCAGTCCACAGCAGTGACTGGGGTAGGTGAGCTCAGCACTCTGCAGATGCTGGAAGGCCCTCAGGGGGGGTAGTTTCTTGAGGGCCCAAGTGTTTTTAGCTTTCAGTTTCTGAACAGCCTCCAGACCCATTGTGGGTAAGGAGTTCACTCTCGATTCGGAAACGTCTCTGGGGGGGACAGAAGAGGGGAGCGGAATTCACTTTCTATTCTCAGCTCACAACAAAACCCAACAACAATGATGTGTTTTGGTTGTTTCCAGTTTGAATGTGAAATCTCCTGTGTTTTCCTGCACTTAATTTTTTATTGTTGTACATTTTACCCCTTTTTGTTCCCCAATTGCGTGACATCCAATTGGTAGTTACAGTCTTGTCCCATCGCTGCAACTCCCATACGGACTTGGGAGAGGCGAAGGTCGAGAGCCTTGTATCCTCAGAAACATGACTCTGACAAGCCGCACTGCTTCTTGACACACTGCTCGCTTAACCCGGAAGCCAGCCGCACCAATTTGTAGGAAGAAACACCGTACAACTGGCAACCGAAGTCAGCGTGCACTGCGTCCGGCTGCCAAAAGGAGTCGCTAGAGCACGATGGGACAAGGACATCCCAGCCAGTCAAACCCTCCCTTAACCGAGACGACGCTGGGCCGAATGTGTGATGCCTCATGGGTCTCCCTGTCACGGCCGCCTGCAACACAGCCCGGGATTAAAACCCAGATCTGTGGTGACAAGTCTAGCACTGCGATGCAGTGCCTTAGACCGCCGCGCCACTTGGGAGGCCACTTCCTGCACTTTTGAATGGAAAACTTTTCAGACAAAGTTGAATAAAACGGCTCCTGAAAGGGATTAGGGGACTTTGGCACAGTTGCATGGCTTGATGTCTTTCCAACATCTTTCCGATTTCTTAAAACCTCTACGGGATCGGTGTACCCCCTGCGGGACGGTTGAGCTAACGTAGGCAAATGTGATTAGCATGAGGTTGTAAGTAACAAAACAAATTCCCAGGACATAGACATATCTGATATGGGCAGAAAGCATAAATTCTTGTTACTCTAACTGCACTGTCCAATGTACAGTAGCTATTACAATGAAAGAACACCATGCTACTGTTTGAGGAGAGGGCACAATTATGAACTTGAAAATGTATTAATCAACCAATTAGGCATATTTGGGCAGTCTCGATACAACATTTTGAACAGATATGCAATGGTTCATTGGATCAGTCTAAAACGTTGCACACGTTGCACACACTGCTGCCATCTAGTGGCCAAAATAGAAATGACGCCTGTGCTGGAATAATACATTATTGCATTTCTCTTGCATTTCAAAGATGATGGTACCAGATCTAATGTGTTATATTCTCCTACATTAATTTCACATTTCCACAAACTTCAAAGTGTTTCCTTTCAAATTCAGTTCATTTTAGGCAAAAATTGAAAAAAATGGTCAGATCCTTAAGAGGTCAAGAGTAAAAGCCTTTCACTCACAGAAGAGTTGGCCCGCTGATCACGCCAGAAAATGTCCTCTCGTCCAACCGCACCAGATCCACATTCCTATAGAGGTACCTAAATAGAAAAGATGGACAGAACGAGAAAGAGAGGAGAAGAGTGTAGAATGGAAGAAAGGGTTATTAATGTAATGGAGAGAAGAACCGCTTCTGCTAAGCTAATACTGCTAAGTTAGCACACTGATGCCGGCTTCACAAAGACAGTGAGAGTAAACAGTTGGGTCACACTTTACTTAAAGCCTGCAGTTATAATAATTTATAACCCCTGCCATTATAATGCTTTATAACTCCTGCAGTTATAATGCTTTATAACCCCTACCATGATAATGCTTTATAACCCCTGCCATTATAATGCTTTATAACCCCTGCCTTTAAACCAATAGTTTTATTTCTGCCAGTAAGAGTTTCTGTCAGTAAAATACTCAGGCAAATTGTCTAAAGAGATCTCAAGATAGTCTTGTTCATAGCCCCCCCCCCTTCCGCAAATCACATTGTCACTACTCACCTCTTCACCATGCTAGCTGTTGTGTGCTGAGCGTTCTGGCACAATAATAGTTGCCATGCATCACCCAGGTGGGTGCCACACATTGGTGGTGGATGAGGTGAGATTCCCCGTTACTATTTAAAGTACAGTTGGTTGAAAGGCGCTATATACATCCATTAGTATTACTACTATTACTACATACACTTCCTCCAGTCTGGTTCCATTGAAGGCGTAGGGTTGGATGTCCGTCAGACCGTTGCTGTTCAGCATCCTGCCAAACAACACAGCAGCTAATGAGGATCCATAATAAATACAAATACAGGTGTTCACTAGAGTTACAGAGTCACAGCATCGTCTTTCATCTTCCTAGTTTCTTCTGTTACATACACAGCCATCTGGCCAGAGAGATATACTGTAGCTAGGTTGCACTGACCTGTTAAACCCTGACATGATGTAATAGTAATTCTCTGAGAGAACATTTGTGATACCACCTACTAGGACAGAGCTGTTGAGTTAGTATGTTAACGACCAGAGGAAATGGATCATCAAATAGGCCAAGCTCCAATCATACACATAGTATGTACAGCAGACTCAGAAGCAGATGAAACAATCCGCAGTTCACTTACAGGGTGATTTCATTCTCTGAGATCCCATTGAATGAGTTGGCAGGAATTTCTCTGATGAAGAGGTTATCCACAATTTCCCTGAGATAGAGAGAGAGAGAGAGAGAGAGAGAAAGAGAGAGAGAAAGAGAGAGAAAGAGAGAGAGAGAGAGAGAGAGAGAGAGAGAGAGAGAGAGAGAGAAATGACGAATGACATACAAGCAATGTCTGTTGGTGAATGTCTGTTCTGATTATTATCTACCAGTCCCAATGGCCAATATTTATTGAGCTAGTAATGCAACAATGTTATTGATGCAATGACTGGAAACATTGTTTTAAATCACTGGCTCAACTACAGATCCTATTCTTTCACAAAGAGGAAAATCCATGGTGGACGGTGAACAGAGGGGGGGGATAGAGCTTGGAATTAGAATAGTAGAATGGTCATCAACCTTCTTATGACGGGATAAATGTGGCGGCAGGTAGCCTAGCTGCTAAGAGCGTTGGGCCAGTAAATGACAGGTCGTTGTCTCGAATCCCCAAGCCGACTAGGTAAAAAATCTCTCCTGTAAGTCACTCTGGATAAGAACATCTGCTAAATAACTAAAGTGTAAATAAAGGTCAGCCATTTTGGTCAACCATGGTTTTTTCAAATGCACTCTGTTTGTTAGCTAGCTTGCCAGACAGTTTTAGGATCATAACATTTTGCACGTGGGAAAAGAGTAGGCTACCTTCGCTTCAATTAGCTCAAAGTGTATGTTCTTATACAGATTTTTTTAATAAAACCTGTATAAACTATATTTATATTATATGACAATATTAAGTTGACAATAATTATATTATACCATTTCTGATACATCACTTTTATTCTCCTGCATAGTAAAATCAGGATTATGCCTCTACTGCCATTCATTCCAACCTGACCTGTTTGGATATCTCCCTGACCAATATGAGGGTTTATGACATAGCCCCTCTAGTAATTTAATAGGATCTCTACGGGATAGAGATCCTCCTGGGTCTCAGCACCACGGCCTTTATTTTACAGTACCTGTCTACAATTGGCTTAAGTGGCTGGAGTAGCAAGACATTAAGACATCGGGTCTAGAGGTTGACACAAAGGGAGTAAAAATAGAATTCTTGTCCAAAAAAATTCCCGTATACTTTCTTGTCCGTCCAGATAAAAATCACTCCCATCCCATCAGAAATAACTTCCTCTGTAGCTGCTCCTCTGTCCCAGCTCTGCGTGCAGAATCAAGAACCAAAGACTGTTCTCAGAGCAGATCTGGTTGTAGCTAGATACATTAAGTTCAAGTGGCGTCGTGGACAATTTTGGCATTTTAGCTAACCCTAACCCTTTTCTTAACCTTAACCTAATGATCCTAACCTGCTGCGTATGTTCTCCTAACCTGCTAGCAAGATGCTAATCAAAACCGGCAGACCTGCCCTGACAGAATTGTGAGTAACCATAGCAACTGCTCTGTTTGGCTGCTGCTCACTAATCACCAGACAGTAGCCTGCCCTGCACACACAGCTGATAACAAACACATTACCAGATTTTGGCAATGAAGGCAGCCCTTTTCTACTTACTCAGTCAGATGAACTCATGATATGGACATGTGCAATTGTCTCCGAGTGCATTTCGAAGGAACAATTAGGCTTGACCGGCAACGTTGTTGGTATTAGAACAGCTAGCTACGCCGCTTCAGGGCGTTGTTATTTGATTAAACCGCTGCTGCGTACTCGGTTCCTTCATGCCAAAGACAACTGTAATACATTTTGTTAAAACATTACTCTTTCTTTGAAATGTCTTTAATATTAGTGATGGGTCGTTGGCTGCAACAAGACGCTGCAATATTCACTGACGTAAATGAGTGACCGGCTATAACTTGAGTGAGGAGCGAGAGTGAGCCGAAGGAAGGAGAGGGGGGAAATTATCATTATTATTTTTTTCGATTTTTATTAAATCCACTATATTTGGCCTACACAGTTAATTTGTTTAAAAAAAATGCTCCACACATGACATACAGTATTTCTACCCCCCCATACAGTATTTCTACACCCCATACAGTATTTCTACATCCCCCATACAGTATTTCTA
This sequence comes from Salmo trutta, assembly GCF_901001165.1. NCBI lineage: Eukaryota > Metazoa > Chordata > Actinopteri > Salmoniformes > Salmonidae > Salmo > Salmo trutta. The sequence continues at coordinate 8,965,582 of NC_042981.1, read as the reverse complement.
CACCCCCATACAGTATTTCTACATCCCACCATACAGTATTTCTACATCCCCCCCATACAGTATTTCTACATCCCCCATATAGTATTTCTACACCCCCATACAGTATTTCAACACCCCCCCATACAGTATTTCTACATCCCCCCATACAGTATTTCTACAACCCCCCATACAGTATTTCTACACTCCCATACAGTATTTCTACAACCCCCCCATACAGTACTTCTACATCCCCCCATATAGTATTTCTACATCCCCCCATACAGTATTTCTACACCCCCATACAGTATTTCTACATCCCACCATACAGTATTTCTACATCCCCCCATACAGTATTTCGACAACCCCAACAGTATTTCTACATCCCCCCCATACAGTATTTCAACACCCCCCCATACAGTATTTCTACATCCCCCCATACAGTATTTCAACACCCCCCCATACAGTATTTCTACATCCCCATACAGTATTTATACATCCCCCCATACAGTATTTCTACACCCCCATACAATATTTCTACACCCCCATACAGTATTTACATATCCCCCATACAGTATTTATACATCCCCCCCAATACAGTATTTCTACACCCCATACAGTATTTCTACACCCCCCCATACAGTATTTCTACACCCCCATACAGTATTTCTACATCCCCCCATACAGTATTTCTACACCCCCATACAGTATTTCTACACCCCCCCATACAGTATTTCAACACCCCCCCATACAGTATTTCTACATCCCCCCATACAGTATTTCTACATCCCCCCATACAGTATTTCTACAACCCCCCCATACAGTATTTCTACATCCCCCCATACAGTATTTCTACACCCCCATACAGTATTTCTACATCCCCCCATACAGTATTTCTACATCCCCCCATACAGTATTTCGACAACCCCATACAGTTTTTCTACATCCCCCCATACAGTATTTCTACAACCCCCCATACAGTATTTCTACATCCCCCCATACAGTATTTCTACATCCCCCATACAGTATTTCTTCACCCCCATACAGTATTTCTACATCCCCCCATACAGTATTTCTACATCCCCCCATACAGTATTTATGCATCCCCCATACAGTATTTCTTCACCCCCATACAGTATTTCTACAACCCCCCATACAGTATTTCTACATCCCCCATACAGTATTTCTACAACCCCCCATACAGTATTTCTACATCCCCCCATACAGTATTTCTACATCCCCCCATACAGTATTTCTACATCCCCCCATACAGTATTTCTACACCCCCATACAGTATTTCTACACCCCCATACAGTATTTCTACATCCCCCATACAGTATTTCTACAACCCCCCATAGAGTATTTCTACATCCCCCCATACAGTATTTCTACATCCCCCCATACAGTATTTCTACATCCCCCCCATACAGTATTTCTACATCCCCCCATACAGTATTTCTACATCCCCCCCATACAGTATTTCTACAACCCCCCATACAGTATTTCTACACCCCCCCATACAGTATTTCTACATCCCCCCATACAGTATTTATGCATCCCCCCATACAGTATTTCTACATCCCCATACAGTATTTCTACATCCCCCCATACAGTATTTCTACATCCCCCCATACAGTATTTCTACATCCCCCCCATACAGTATTTCTACACCCCATACAGTATTTCTACATCCCCCCATACAGTATTTCTACATCCCCCCCATACAGTATTTCTACATCCCCCCATACAGTATTTCTACATCCCCCCATACAGTATTTCTACACCCCATACAGTATTTCTACATCCCCCCATACAGTATTTCTACATCCTCCCCATACAGTATTTCGACCCCCCCCCTCCCCTTCAGTTTATAACTATTCCTGTACTGCCCATTACTGTGGACTGTTGATCCTGCCATCTCCTATCCCGATCTTGAATCTAAAACTTCACACGGATGGGGACCATACTGTTAGGTGATGGGGGCCATACTGTTAGGTGATGGGGACCATACTGTTAGGTGATGGGGACCATACTGTTAGGTGATGGGGACCATACTGTTAGGTGATGGGGACCATATTGTTAGGTGATGGGGACCATACTGTTAGATGATGGGGACCATACTGTTAGGTGATGGGGACCATAATGTTAGTGATGGGGACCGTACTGTTAGGTGATGGGGACCGTACTGTTAGGTGATGGGGACAATACTGTTAGTAATGGGGACTATACTCTAATAATAACAAGATGATAGCTTTTATTGATAATTAATTTCCTATAAATAACCCTTTCTTCTGATCCCCATCATTTGTCTCATCGCAGCACTCTACCTATATCTGTCTGCATGCGGTTCACACACACACCACACACACACACACACACACACACACACACACACACACACAGAGAGAGAGAGACAGATAGACAGACAGCCACTCACATTAAGGGAAAAAACAGCGCGCAAAGGCTGGGCAATTAAATGTCCATTTGGGCAGTTTTCCTCAATGGAGAAGATTATGTCTTGATATTTTTCCCTTTCATGTCTTATGTTAGCACCGGCAGAACATTTGAGTCATGTTCTACTGAAAGCATGGTGGTGGTGTTGGTGGTGATGGGGGTGGTGGTGATGATGGGGATGGTGTTGATGGGGGTGATGGCGGTGATGATGGGGGTGGTGGTGGTGATGATGGGGATGGTGGCGGTCATGTTGGGGTTGGTGGTGATGGTGACGATGGTGGTGATGTTGGGGGTGGTGATGTTGGGGTTGGTGGTGATCATGGGGGAGACGGTGGTGGTGATGATGGGGGTGGTGGTGGTGATGATGGGGATGGTGTTGGTGGGGGTGATGGCAGTGATGATGGGTGTGGTAGTGGTGATGATGGGGATGGTGGCGGTGATGATGGGGTGGTGGTGATGATGGGGTTGTGGTGGTGGTGGTGATGATGGGGTTGGTGGTGGTGATGATGGGGATGGTGGTGGTGATGATGATGGTATTGGTGATGGTGGTTGTGGTGGTGGTGGGGTTGTGATGATGGGGTGGTGGTGGTGGTGGTTGTGATGGTAGTGATGATGATTGGGGTGGTGATGGTGGTGGGGGTGGTGGTTGTGATGGTGGTAATGGTGGGAGTGGTGATGATGGGGGTGGTGATGATGGTGGTGATGGTGGTGATGATGGTATTGGTGGTGGTGATGACGGTGATGGTGGTGATGATGGTGATGGTATTGGTGGTGATGATGGTGGTGGTGATGATGATGGTGGTGATGGTGGTGATGATGGTGGTGATGATGGTGAGGATGGTATTGGTGGTGATGATGGTGGTGATGATGGTGATGGTATTGGTGGTGGTGTTGATGGTGGTGGTGGTGATGATGGTATTGGTGGTGATGATGTTGGTGATGATGGTGGTGATATTGGTGGTGGTGATGGTGGTGGTGATGGTGGTGGTGATCGTGGTGGTGGTGGTGGTGGTCGTGGTGATGATAATTGGGGTGGTGGTGTGGGCGTGATATAATAGAAAAGCTCAGCCAGAAGGACCAAACACTTACAAGATGAAGTCGTCCTGGCTGGAACGGATCTGGCCCAGAGCAGGGAAGGAGGCCAGGCCAGTGTTGAAGATACCCCTGCAGTGGAACAAATACTGTATCAGTCTCCATCAGGGCTAGGCTACCCATAGAGATCCAATATAAACCAAGATGGCCGTGGTGTAGTCGCCGGGATGACAATTTCCATTCTAGGGTTTTATCTAGTGTTCTGTGAGTCAACCCTACAGGTATGACCAAGGTCTTGGAGTGACACGGCAGGGTTTATTTACAAACGAGCACCATGCACACGTAACTCTGCTAATGACTTACCAACTGAGCTAATTGATTTTAACATCTGTGATTGGCTAAAATCCACCTAACTGGGCATGCAAGCTCAAGCTAATAACTTCACATTAATTATCTCTAGCACAATATACCCAGTTTCTCCATTGATAAAAAAAAGTGATTGTCTACATTATGTACAAAAAATATGGTAAAAAAAAGCGACAAGACTGCGAAACAACATTTTATTTAACAAACTCCCTTGCACTGACTCTACGCACACACACTGGTCTCTACCCATACTATCACGCATACTTACACTGACACCCCAGTACACACACACACACACACACACACACACACACACACACACACACACACACAAACACACACACACACACACGCACACACACACACACACACACATAACATTCACCACATACAGTGCCTTGCAAAAGTATTCACCGCCCTTGGTATTTTTCCTATTTTGTTGCCTTACAACCTGGAATTAACATTTATTTTTGGGGGGTTTGTATCATTTGATTTACACAACATGCAAACCACTTTGAAGATGGAAAATATTTTTTTATTGTGAAACAAACAAGACATAAGACAAAGAAACTGAAAACTTGAGCGTTCATAACTATTCACCCCCCAAAGTCAATACTTTGTAGAGACACCTTTTGCAGCAATTACAGCTACAAGTCTCTTGGGATATATCTCTATCAGCTTGGTACTTCTAGCCACTGGGATTTTGCCCATTATTCAATTCAAAACTGCTCCAGCTCCTTCAAGTTGGATGAGCTCCTGCTGGTGTACAGCAATCTTTAAGTCATACCACAGATTCTCAATTGGATTGAGGTCTGGGCTTTGACTTGGCCATTCAAGACAATTAAATGTTTCCCCTTAAACCACTCGAGTGTTGCTTTAGCAGTATGCTTAGGGTCATTGTCCTGCTGGAAGGTGAACCTCCGTCCCAGTCTCAAATCTCTGGAAGACTGAAACAGGTTTCCCTCAAGCATTTCCTTGTATTTAGCGCCATCCATCAATCCTTCAATTCTGACCAGTTTCCCAGTCCCTGCCGATGAAAAACATCTCCACAGCATGATGCTGCCACCACCATGCTTCACTATGGGGATGGTATTCTTGGGGTGATGAGAGGTGTTGGGTTTGTGCCAGACTTTATGTTTTCCTTGATGTCCAATAAGCAATTTTTTTTGTCTTATCTGACCAGAGTACCTTCTTCCATATGCTGGGGAGTCTTCCACATGCCTTTTAGCAAACACCAAACGTGTTTGCTTATTTTTTTCTTTAAGCAATGTTTTTTTTCTGGCACCTCCTCCCTAAAGCCCAGCTCTGTGGAGTGTACGGCTTAAAGTGGTCCTATGGAGAGATACTCCAATCTCCACTGTGGAGCTTTGCAGCTCCTTCAGGGTTATCTTTGGTCTCTTTGTTGCCTCTCTGATTAATGCCCTCCTTGCCTGGTCCATGAGTTTTGGTGGGCGGCCTTCTCTTGGCAGGTTTGTTGTGGTGTCATATTCTTTCAAATCAAATCAAATCAAATGTATTTATATAGCCCTTTATATATCAGCTGAAATCTCAAAGTGCTGTACAGAAACCCAGCCTAAAACCCCAAACAGCAAGCAATGCATGTGAAAGAGGCAGGGTGGCTAGGAAAAACTCCCTAGGAAAAACTCCCTAGAAAGGCCAAAAACCTAGGAAGAAACCTAGAGAGGACCCAGGCTATGAGGGGTGGCCAGTCCTCTTCTGGCTGTGCCGGGTGGATATTATAACAGAACATGGTCAAGATGTTAAAATGTTCATAAATGACCAGCATGGTCAAATAATAATAATCATTGTAGTTGTCGAGGGTGCAACAAGCACGTCCGGTGAACAGGTCAGGGTTCCGTAGCCGCAGGCAGAACAGTTGAAACTGGAGCAGCAGCATGGCCAGGTGGACTGGGGACAGCAAGGAGTCATCATGCCAGGTAGTCCCGAGGCATGGTCCTCTGGCTCAGGTCCTCCGAGAGAAAGAAAGAAAGAGAGAAAGAGAGAATTAGAGAGAGCATATTTAAATTCACACAGAACACTGGATAAGACAAGAGAATACTCCAGATGAAACAGACTGACCCTAGCCCCCCGGCACATAAACTACTGCAGCATAAATACTGGAGGCTGAGACAGGAGGGATCAGAAGACACTGTGGCCCCATCCGATGATACCCCCGGACAGGGCCAAACAGGCAGGATATAACCCCACCCACTTTGCCAAAGCACAGCCCCCACACCACACCACTTTCCACTTTTTAATAATGGATTTAATGGTGCTCCGTGGAATGTTCAAAGTTTCTTTTTTTTATTTTTATAACCCAACCCTGATCTGTACTTCTCCACAACTTTGTCCCTGACCTGTTTGGAGAGCTCCTTGGTCTTCATGGTGCCGCTTGCTTGGTGGTGTTGCAGACTCTGGGACCTTTCAGAACAGATGTATATATACTGAGATCATGTGACAGATCATGTGACACTTAGATGGTGGACACTTAGACAGGTGGATGGTATTTAATTAATTATGTGACTTCTGAAGGTAATTGGTTGCACCAGATCTTATTTAGGGGCTTCATAGCAAAGGGGGTGAATACATACACAAGCACCACTTTTCCGTTTTTGTTTTTTAAGAATTTTTTGAAAAAAGTATTTTTTTCATTTCACTTCACCAATTTTGACTATTTTGTGTATGTCCATTAAATGAAATCCAAATAAAAATCTATTTAAATTACAGGTTGTAATGCAACAAAATAGGAAAAACGCCAAGAGGGGTGAATGCTTTTGCAAGGCAATGTATGCTGCTGCTATAGCTCAGTCTATTGTCAATTCTGTTGCCACCTATATTTACATATCTTCCTCAATTACCTCATACCCCTGTACATCAACTCGGCACTAGTACTCCCTGTATACAGTGGTGTAAAGTACTTAAGTAAAAATAATTTAAAGTACTACTTAAGTCATTTTTTGGGGTATTTGTATTTTACTTAACTTTTCATATTTTTTACAACTTTTACTTTTACGTCACTACATTCCTGAAGAAAATAATGTACTTTTTACTACATACATTTTCCCTGACACGCAAAAGTACTTGTTACATTTTGAAGGCTTAGCAGGACAGGAAAGGGGTCTAATTCACACACTTATCAAGAGAACATCCCTGGTCATCCCTATTGCCTCTGATCTGGCAGACTCACTAAACACATGCTTTGTTTGTAAATTATGTCTGACTGTTGGAGTGTGCCCCTGGCTATCTGTAAATGATGTCTGAGTGTTGTAGTGTTCCCTTGGCTATCTGTAAATAAATAGAAACTAGAAAATGGTGCCGTCTGGTTTGTTTAATATAAGGAAGTTGATGTGATTTATACTTGTACTTTTACTTTTGATACTTAAGTATATTTAAAACCAAATACTTTTAGACTTTTGACTCATGTAGTATTTTACTGGATGACTTTTACGGTACTTGAGTCATTTTCTATTAAGGTATCTTTACTTTTACTCAAGTATGACAATTGGGTACTTTTTCCACCACTGCCTGTATATAGTCATGTTATTACCTCGTACCCCTGCACATTGACTCAGTACTGGTACTCCCTGTATATTACCATGTTATTACCTCATATCCCTGCACATCGACTCGGTACTGGTACTCCCTGTATATAGCCATGGTATTACCTCGTATCCCTGCACATTGACTCGCAGTGGTGGAAAAAGTACCCAATTGTCGTACTTGAGTAAACACAAAGATACCTTGAAGGAAAATGACTCAAGTAAAAGTGAAAGTCACCCAGTAAAATACTACTTTAGAAAAAGTCTTTGGTTTTAAATATACTTAATTATCAAATGTAAAAGTATAAATAATTTCAATTTCCTTATATTAAGCAAACCAGACGGCATGAGTTTCTTGTTTTTTTAAATTTACGGATAGCCAGGGACACAGTTCAACAGTCAGACATCATTTACAAACGAAGCATTTGTGTTTAGTGAGTCTGCCAGATCAGAGACAGTAGGGATGACCAGGGATGTGCCCTTGATAAGTGTGTGAATTAGACCATTTTCCTGTCCTGCTAAGCATTCGTATACCTGCACATCATCTCAGTACTGGTACTCCCTGTATATAGCCATGTTATTACCTGGTACTCCCTGTATATAGCCATGTTATTACCTGGTACTCCCTGTATATAGCCATGTTATTACCTGGTACTCCCTGTATATAGCCATGTTATTACCTGGTACTTCCTGTATATAGCCATTTTATTTTCGTTATTATTATTCACTGTGTATTTATTCCTGGTGTTTCTATTTTTATTTGTTTCATCTTAATCTTTAACTCTGCGTTGTTGGAAGGGGACCCGTATTGCCTGACGACTCAAACTGTATTAATCTGCTGCACTATCATCCGCTAAATACTTCAGTCTGAGGCTGATGTCATTTAAGTTGTTTGTGGTGACGTCAGAATAAGGGGCGTTGTACACATAGAATTAGGAATTAGAATACTAATAATGAGTAATTGAATAGGATCTCTATGGTTGTACAAAACAAAGTCATCAGCGATTGGATAATTTCTAACCAATTAGAGTATCAAAGCCAATGACACATTTCTAAAACAGTGTTTCACCCACGTACGTTTTGGCTCTGGCCCATCCCATCGGTTTCTGGGACTAATCAGACGGTCTAGAATGGATTTCCATTCTAGATATTGTCGGGGAGGTACTCAGATCCAGACTCATTGCGGATAAGAAACTAATGTCTGTGGGCGTGGCGTAGGAGTTTGTTTAGCCAGGCAACCGTAAGTAAGCATTTCACTGTGAGTCTACACCTTTTGTTTACAAAGCATGTGACAAATACAATTTGATGTGATTTGATGAAAAGATCCTAAGTAAAGTTATATCTATGATGTCATCAGGAGTACCCCTTTAATGAAAAAACCTGAAGTAATTGCAGCGTTCCAGCAATTCCTGCACACCACTATAATCAACAATTTGTCATTCAGCCACTTATACTAACCGGTAAATTATATATGATAAAGTATAATTTACTTTATGTATAAAGGTGCTGCCAAGACAACCATGGGACCAGGTAGCTCAGTTGGTAGAGAATGGAGCATGGTGCGCACATGAAAGTAAGTTGCTTGGGATAAAAGTGTCTGCTAAATGGCATAAATGATTAAATAAAATGATTATAAATTAGGTAGCCTAAGTGAAGCCTGAAACTAATGCATCGTCCTCTAAAAGGACAGGAGAATATCAACATGAACAAGACAACACTTCATCGCTGAAAGGGCTCCTGGGAGACATTCACTAAGTGACTGGACCATTGATTCTTTTAGCCATAACACAGTTCTCTGCTTCTTCCTTTTCTTGAACATGTGTGGAAGTTTTTACTTGATTTTTATGGTAGCACCTGAGTTTTTACTTGACTTCTATTGTAGCAGAGGTGGTTTGCAGCTTTCTTAAGGGGTAATGGACCTTATTCACAGCAGAATGTTCTACCATAAACAGCTGGTGTGGGTAGCTGATAAATGGTTGGGTCTTTTTAAAAACATCACAGACTAGAATGTTTTTTACGAGTACCCAAATACAAATAATAATCGTTGCGGTGTGAAGCGGTTTTCGATCTGCAGGGTTTATGCATGGCAGCACATTGATTCTTACCCCATAAAAAATGATGAACGTAAAACATTTCATGTGAATAAGGTCCGAAGCTGCCATGACAGTTAATGGTTGCATCAAAATAGGTTCTTAGTCAACTTACCTGGTAAAATAAGGGTAAATAAATTAAATGAAATAATTTCCCCCACTTACAGGTACTTTAAGTTTGTGAGGTCCTTGAATGCCTCTGGGTCAATGTAGGACAGGCTCCTGATACTCCTTATTTCTCTGTGACAAACACACACACACACACACAAACACACACACACACACACACACACACACACACACACACACACACACACACACACACACACAGCAAATTAATGTGATGCGCACACAATTGAACAACAACCAACACCACAGCACACAGTCCAAAATGTCCATAATTTTACTATGTTACCATGTTCTATGTTACCATGTTCTATGTTACCACATTACCATGTTCTATGTTACCATGTTCTATGTTACCACGTTACCACGTTACCATGTTCTATGTTATCATGTTACCATGTTCTATGTTACCATGTGCAATGTTACCATGTTCTATGTTCAATGTTACTATGTTACCATGTTCTATGTTATCATGTAACCATGTTCTATGTTACCACGTTACCATGTTCTATGTTACCATGTTCTATGTTACCATGTGCAATGTTACCATGTTCTATGTTCAATGTTACTATGTTACCATGTTCTATGTTACCATGTAACCATGTTCTATGTTACTATGTTCTATGTTACCACGTTACCATGTTCTATGTTACCATGTTCTATGTTACCATGTTCTATGTTACCATGTAACCATGTTCTATGTTACCACGTTACCATGTTCTATGTTACCATGTTCTATGTTACCATGTGCAATGTTACCATGTTCTATGTTACCACGTTACCACCTTACCATGTTCTATGTTACCATGTTCTATGTTATCATGTTACCATGTTCTATGTTACCATGTGCAATGTTACCATGTTCTATGTTCAATGTTACTATGTTACCATGTTCTATGTTACCATGTAACCATGTTCTATGTTACCATGTAACCATGTTCTATGTTACTATGTTCTATGTTACCACGTTACCATGTTCTATGTTACCATGTTCTATGTTACCATGTTACCATGTTCTATGTTACCTTGTTACCATGTTCTATGTTACCATGTTATATGTTTAATGTTACCATGTTACCATGTTCTACGTTACCGTGTTACCATGGTACCATGTTCTATGTTACCATGTTCTATGTTACAATGTTACCATGTTCTATGTTGCCATGTTCTATGTTGCCTTGTTGCCATGTTCTATGTTACCATGTTCTATGTTATCTTGTTACCATGTTGCCATGTTACCATGTTACCATGTTGCCATGTTACCATGTTCTATGTTACCATGTTACCATGTTACCATGTTACCATGTTGCCATGTTACCATGTTTCCATGTTACCATGTTGCCATGTTCTATGTTGCCATGTTCTATGTTGCCTTGTTGCCATGATCTATGTTACCATGTTCTATGTTGCCATGTTGCCATGTTGCCATGTTACCATGTTGCCATGTTGCCATGTTGCCATGTTACCATGTTACCATGTTCTATGTTACCATGTTGCCATGTTACCATGTTTCCATGTTCTATGTTACCATGTTACAATGTTGCCATGCTGCCATGTTACTATGTTGCCATGTTCTATGTTACCATGTTGCCATGCTACCATGTTGCCATATTACCATGTTCTATGTTACCATGTTGCCATGTTACCATTTTCTATGTTACCATGTTGTCATGTTCTATGTTACCGTGTTCTATGTTCAATGCTACTATGTTACCATGTTCAATGTTGCCATGTTTTATGTTACCATGTTCTACGTTACCTTGTTGCCATGTTCAATGTTACCATGTTGCCATGTTCTATGCTACCATGTTGCCATGTTACCATGTTTTATGTTACCATGTTCTATGTTACCATGTTCTATGTTACCATGTTACCACATTTCCATGTTACCATGTTCTATGTTACCATGTTACCATGTTACCATGTTCTATTTGACCATGTTACCATGTTCTATTTGACCATGTTACCATGTTCTATGTTACCATGTTACCATGTTCTATGTTACCATGTTCAATGTTACTATGTTACCATGTTCTATGTTACTATGTATCCATGTTCTATGTTACCATGTTCTATGTTACCATGTTACCATGTTCTATGTTACCACATTTCCATGTTACCATGTTCTATGTTACCATGTTACCATGTTACCATGTTCTATTTGACCGTGTTACCATGTTCTATTTGACCATGTTACCATGTTCTATGTTACCATGTTCTATGTTACCATGTAACCATGTTCTATGTTACCACGTTACCATGTTCTATGTTACCATGTTCTATGTTACCATGTGCAATGTTACCATGTTCTATGTTACCACGTTACCACCTTACCATGTTCTATGTTACCATGTTCTATGTTATCATGTTACCATGTTCTATGTTACCATGTGCAATGTTACCATGTTCTATGTTCAATGTTACTATGTTACCATGTTCTATGTTACCATGTAACCATGTTCTATGTTACCATGTAACCATGTTCTATGTTACTATGTTCTATGTTACCACGTTACCATGTTCTATGTTACCATGTTCTATGTTACCATGTTACCATGTTCTATGTTACCTTGTTACCATGTTCTATGTTACCATGTTATATGTTTAATGTTACCATGTTACCATGTTCTACGTTACCGTGTTACCATGGTACCATGTTCTATGTTACCATGTTCTATGTTACAATGTTACCATGTTCTATGTTGCCATGTTCTATGTTGCCTTGTTGCCATGTTCTATGTTACCATGTTCTATGTTATCTTGTTACCATGTTGCCATGTTACCATGTTACCATGTTGCCATGTTACCATGTTCTATGTTACCATGTTACCATGTTACCATGTTACCATGTTGCCATGTTACCATGTTTCCATGTTACCATGTTGCCATGTTCTATGTTGCCTTGTTGCCATGTTCTATGTTGCCTTGTTGCCATGATCTATGTTACCATGTTCTATGTTGCCATGTTGCCATGTTGCCATGTTACCATGTTGCCATGTTGCCATGTTGCCATGTTACCATGTTACCATGTTCTATGTTACCATGTTGCCATGTTACCATGTTTCCATGTTCTATGTTACCATGTTACAATGTTGCCATGCTGCCATGTTACTATGTTGCCATGTTCTATGTTACCATGTTGCCATGCTACCATGTTGCCATATTACCATGTTCTATGTTACCATGTTGCCATGTTACCATTTTCTATGTTACCATGTTGTCATGTTCTATGTTACCGTGTTCTATGTTCAATGCTACTATGTTACCATGTTCAATGTTGCCATGTTTTATGTTACCATGTTCTACGTTACCTTGTTGCCATGTTCAATGTTACCATGTTGCCATGTTCTATGCTACCATGTTGCCATGTTACCATGTTTTATGTTACCATGTTCTATGTTACCATGTTCTATGTTACCATGTTACCACATTTCCATGTTACCATGTTCTATGTTACCATGTTACCATGTTACCATGTTCTATTTGACCATGTTACCATGTTCTATTTGACCATGTTACCATGTTCTATGTTACCATGTTACCATGTTCTATGTTACCATGTTCAATGTTACTATGTTACCATGTTCTATGTTACTATGTATCCATGTTCTATGTTACCATGTTCTATGTTACCATGTTACCATGTTCTATGTTACCACATTTCCATGTTACCATGTTCTATGTTACCATGTTACCATGTTACCATGTTCTATTTGACCGTGTTACCATGTTCTATTTGACCATGTTACCATGTTCTATGTTACCATGTTCTATGTTACCATGTTCAATGTTACTATGTTACCATGTTCTATGTTACCATGTAACCATGTTCTATGTTACCATGTTACCATGTTCTATGTTACCATGTTACATGTTACCATGTTCTATGTTACCATGTTACCATGTTCTATGTTGCCATGTTCTATGTTGCCATGTTACCATGTTCTATGTTACCTTGTTACCATGTTCTATGTTACCATGTTACCATGTGCAATTCTACCATGTTACCATGTTCTATGTTACCATGGTACCATGTTCTATGTTACCATGTTCTATGTCGCCTTGTTGCCATGTTCTATGTTACCATGTAACCATGTCCTATGTTATCTTGTTACCATGTTGCCATGTTACCATATTACCATGTTGCCATGTTACCATGTTACCATGTTCTAGGTTACCATGTTACCAAGTTACCATGTAATATGTTAGCATGTTCTATGTTACCATGTTCAATGTTACTATGTTACCATGTTCTATGTTACCATGTAACCATGTTCTATGTTACCATGTTACCATGTTCTATGTTACGATGTTACACGTTACCATGTTCTATGTTACCATGTTCTATGTTCAATGTTACTATGTTACCATGTTCAATGTTACTATGTTACCATGTTCTATGTTACCATGTTCTATGTTACCATGTAACCATGTTCTATGTTACCATTTTCTATGTTACCATGTTCTATGTTACCACGTTAACATGTTCTATGTTGCCATGTTCTATGTTACCATGTTACCATGTTCTATGTTACCTTGTTACCATGTTCTATGTTACCATGTTCAATGCTACCATGTTACCATGTTCTATGTTACCATGGTACCATGTTCTATGTTACCATGTTCTATGTTACAATGTTACCATGTTCTATGTCGCCTTGTTGCCATGTTCTGTTACCATGTTACCATGTCCTATGTTATCTTGTTACCATGTTGCCATGTTACCATATTACCATGTTGCCATGTTGCCATGTTACCATGTTCTAGGTTACCATGTTACCAAGTTACCATGTTATATGTTACCATGTTACCATGTTCTATGTTACCATGTTCAATGTTACACGTTACCATGTTCTATGTTACCATGTTCTATGTTCAATGTTACTATGTTACCATGTTCAATGTTACTATGTTACCATGTTCTATGTTAGCATGTAACCATGTTCTATGTTACCATGTTCTATGTTACCACGTTAACATGTTCTATGTTGCCATGTTCTATGTTACCATGTTACCATGTTCTATGTTACCTTGTTACCATGTTCTATGTTACAATGTTACCATGTTCTATGTTACCTTGTTACCATGTTCTATGTTACCATGTTACCATGTTCAATGCTACCATGTTGCCATATTCTATGTTACCATGGTACCATGTTCTATGTTACAATGTTACCATGTTCTATGTCACCTTGTTGCCATGTTCTATGTTACCATGTTACCATGTCCTATGTTACCATATTACCATGTTCTATGTTACCATGTAACCATGTTCTATGTTACCATGTTCTATGTTACCATGTTACACGTTACCATGTTCTATGTTACCATGTTCTATGTTCAATGTTACTATGTTTCCATGTTCTATGTTACCACGTTAACATGTTCTATGTTGCCATGTTCTATGTTACCATGTTACCATGTTCTATGTTACCTTGTTACCATGTTCTATGTTACCATGTTACCATGTTCAATGCTACCATGTTACCATGTTCTATGTTACCATGGTACCGTGTTCTATGTTACCATGTTCTATGTTACAATGTTACCATGTTCTATGTCGCCTTGTTGCCATGTTCTATGTTACCATGTCCTATGTTACCTTGTTACCATGTTGCCATGTTACCATATTACCATGTTACCATGTTCTAGGTTACCATGTTACCATGTTACCAAGTTACCATTTTCTATGTTACCATATTACCATGTTTCCATGTTACCATGTTACCATGTCCTATGTTACCATGTTACCATGTTCTATGTTACCATGTAACCATGTTCTATGTTACCATGTTCTATGTTACCATGTTACACGTTACCATGTTCTATGTTACCATGTTCTATGTTCAATGTTACTATGTTTCCATGTTCTATGTTACCACGTTAACATGTTCTATGTTGCCATGTTCTATGTTACCATGTTACCATGTTCTATGTTACCTTGTTACCATGTTCTATGTTACCATGTTAACATGTTCAATGCTACTATGTTACCATGTTCTATGTTACCATGGTACCGTGTTCTATGTTACCATGTTTTATGTTACAATGTTACCATGTTCTATGTCGCCTTGTTGCCATGTTCTATGTTACCATGTCCTATGTTACCTTGTTACCATGTTGCCATGTTACCATATTACCATGTTACCATGCTCTAGGTTACCATGTTACCATGTTACCAAGTTACCATTTTCTATGTTACCATATTACCATGTTTCCATGTTACCATGTTACCATGTTCTATGTTACCATGTTGCCATGTTCTATGTTACCATTTTACCATGTTGCCATGTTACCATGTTGCCATGTTGCCATGTTACCATGTTGCCATGTTACCATGTTCTATGTTACCATGTTGCCATGTTCTATGTTACCATGTTACCATGTTGCCATGCTGCCATGTTGCCATGTTGCCATGTTACAATTTTCTATGTTACCATGTTGTCATGTTCTATGTTACCATGTTCTATGTTACCATGTTGCCATGTTCTATGTTACCATGTTACCATGTTGCCATGTTAGCATGTTCTATGTTACCATGTTGCCATGTTGCCATGTTACCATGTTACCATGTTACCATGTTGCCATGTTACCATGTTGCCATTTTACCATGTTCTATGTTACCATGTTGCCATGTTCTACGTTACCATGTTACCATGTTACCATGTTGCCATGTTACCATGTTCTATGTTACCATGTTGCCATTTTCTATGTTACCATGTTGTCATGTTCTATGTTACCATGTTCTATGTTACCATGTTGCCATGTTACCATGTTGCCATGTTCTATGTTACCATGTTACCATGTTGCCATGTTCTATGTTCCCATGTTGCCATGTTACCATGTTCTATGTTACCATGTTGCCATTTTCTATGTTACCATGTTACCATGTTCTATGTCACCATGTTCTATGTCACCATGTTCATTTGTTACCATGTTCTATGTTACTGTGTTAACATGTTCTATGTTACCATGTCCTATGTTACCATGTTCTATGTTACCATGTCCAATGTTACCATGTTCTATGTTACCATATTACCATGTTCTATGTTACCATGTTCTATGTTACCATGTTCTATGTTGCCATGTCACCATGTTCTATGTTACCATGTCACAATGTTCTATGTTACCATGTTGCCATGTTCTATGTTCTATGTTACCATGTTCTATGTTAGCATGTTACCATGTTCTATGTTACCATGTTCTACGTTACCATGTTGCCATGTTCTATGTTACCATGTCACCATGTCAGCATGTTCTATGTTACCATGTTCTATGTCACCATGTTCTATGTTACCATGTTCTATGTTAGCATGTTACCATGTTCTATGTTACCTTGTTACCATGTTCTATGTTACCATGTTACCATGTTCAATGCTACCATGGTACCATGTTCTATGTTACCATGTTCTATGTCGCCTTGTTGCCATGTTCTATGTTACAATGTTACCATGTTCTATGTCGCCTTGTTGCCATGTTCTATGTTACCATGTTACCAAGTTCTATGTTACCATGTTACCAAGTTCCATGTTACCATGTTCTCACATTTCCATGTTACCATGTTCTATGTTACCATGTTACCATGTTCTATTTGACCATGTTACCATGTTCTATTTGACCATGTTACCATGTTCTATGTTACCATGTTACCATGTTCTATGTTACCATATTCAATGTTACCATGTAACCATGTTCTATGTTACCATGTTACATGTTACCATGTTCTATGTTACCATGTTACCATGTTCTATGTTGCCATGTTCTATGTTACCATGTTACCATGTTCTATGTTACCATGGTACCATGTTCTATGTTACCATGTTCTATGTTACAATGTTACCATGTTCTATGTCGCCTTGTTGCCATGTTCTATGTTACCATGTTACCATGTCCTATGTTATCTTGTTACCATGTTGCCATGTTACCATATTACCATGTTGCCATGTTACCATGTTCTAGGTTACCATGTTACCAAGTTACCATGTTCTATGTTACCATGTTACCATGTTCTATGTTACCATGTTCAATGTTACTATGTTACCATGTTCTATGTTACCATGTAACCATGTTCTATGTTACCATGTTACCATGTTCTATGTTACCATGTTCTATGTTCAATGTTACTATGTTACCATGTTCAATGTTACTATGTTACCATGTTCTATGTTACCATGTAACCATGTTCTAGGTTACCATGTTCTATTTTACCACGTTAACATGTTCTATGTTGCCATGTTCTATGTTACCATGTTACCATGTTCTATGTTACCTTGTTACCATGTTCTATGTTACCATGTTACCATGTTCAATGCTACCATGTTACCATGTTCTATGTTACCATGGTACCATGTTCTATTTTACCATGTTCTATGTTACAATGTTACCATGTTCTATGTCGCCTTGTTGCCATGTTCTATGTTACCATGTTACCATGTCCTATGTTATTTTGTTACCATGTTGCCATGTTACCATGTTGCCATGTTGCCATGTTACCATGTTCTAGGTTACCATGTTACCATGTTCTATGTTACCATGTTACCATGTTCTATGTTACCATGTTCAATGTTACTATGTTACCATGTAACCATGTTCTATGTTACCATGTTACCATGTTCTATGTTACCATGTTACACGTTACCATGTTCTATGTTACCATGTTCTATGTTCAATGTTACTATGTTACCATGTTCTATGTTACCATGTAACCATGTTCTATGTTACCATGTTCTATGTTACCACGTTAACATGTTCTATGTTGCCATGTTCTATGTTACCATGTTACCATGTTCTATGTTACCTTGTTACCATGTTCTATGTTACCATGTTACCATGTTCAATGCTACCATGTTACCATGTTCTATGTTACCATGGTACCATGTTACCATGTTACCATGTCCTATGTTACCATGTTACCATGTTCTATATTACCATGTTCAATGTTACTATGTTACCATGTTCTATGTTACCATGTAACCATGTTCTATGTTACCATGTTCTATGTTACCATGTTACACGTTACCATGTTCTATGTTACCATGTTCTATGTTCAATGTTACTATGTTACCATGTTCAATGTTACTATGTTACCATGTTCAATGTTACTATGTTACCATGTTCTATGTTACCACGTTAACATGATCTATGTTGCCATGTTCTATGTTACCATGTTACCATGTTCTATGTTACCTTGTTACCATGTTCTATGTTACCATGTTACCATGTTCAATGCTACCATGTTACCATGTTCTATGTTACCATGGTACCATGTTCTATGTTACCATGTTCTATGTTACAATGTTATCATGTTCTATGTCGCCTTGTTGCCATGTTCTATGTTACCATGTTCTATGTTACAATGTTACCATGTTCTATGTTGCCTTGTTGCCATGTTCTATGTTACCATGTTACAATGTTACTATGTTACCATGTTCTATGTTACCATGTATCCATGTTCTATGTTACCATGTTCTATGTTACCACGTTAACATGTTCTATGTTACCATGTTACATGTTACCATGTTCTATGTTACCATGTTCAATGCTACTATGTTACCATGTTCAATGTTGCCATGTTTTATGTTACCATGTTCTATGTTACCTTGTTACCATGTTCAATGTTACCATGTTGCCATGTTCTATGCTACCATGTTACCATGTTTTATGTTACCATGTTCTATGTTACCATGTTACCATGTTCTATGTTACCATGTTACCACATTTCCATGTTACCATGTTCTATGTTACCATGTTACCATGTCACCATGTTACCATGTCACCATGTTCTATTTGACCATGTTACCATGTTCTATTTGACCATGTTACCATGTTACCATGTTCTATGTTACCATGTTCAATGTTACTATGTTACCATGTTCTATGTTAACATGTAACCATGTTCTATGTTACCATGTTCTATGTTACCATGTTACATGTTACCATGTTCTATGTTCAATGTTACTATGTTACCATGTTCAATGTTACTATGTTACCATGTTCTATGTTACCATGTATCCATGTTCTATGTTACCACATTAACATGTTCTATGTTACC
Organism: Salmo trutta; assembly: GCF_901001165.1. Classification (NCBI taxonomy): domain Eukaryota; kingdom Metazoa; phylum Chordata; class Actinopteri; order Salmoniformes; family Salmonidae; genus Salmo; species Salmo trutta. The sequence continues at coordinate 8,945,948 of NC_042981.1, read as the reverse complement.
ATGTTCTATGTTACCATGTTCTATGTTCAATGTTACTATGTTACCATGTTCAATGTTGCAATGTTTTATGTTACCATGTTCTATGTTACCATGTTCTATGTTACCATGTTCTATGTTACCATGTTCTACTTTACCTTGTTACCATGTTCAATGTTACCATGTTGCCATGTTCTATGCTACCATGTTGCCATGTTACCATGTTTTATGTTACCATGTTCTATGTTACCATGTTACCATGTTCTATTTGACCATGTTACCATGTTCTATGTTACCATGTTCTATGTTACCATGTTCAATGTTACTATGTTACCATGTTCTATGTTACCATGTAACCATGTTCTATGTTACCATGTTACCATGTTCTATGTTACCATGTTACATGTTACCATGTTCTATGTTACCATGTTACCATGTTCTATGTTGCCATGTTCTATGTTGCCATGTTACCATGTTCTATGTTACCTTGTTACCATGTTCTATGTTACCATGTGCAATTCTACCATGTTACCATGTTCTATGTTACCATGGTACCATGTTCTATGTTACCATGTTCTATGTCGCCTTGTTGCCATGTTCTATGTTACAATGTTACCATGTTCTATGTCGCCTTGTTGCCATGTTCTATGTTACCATGTTACCAAGTTCTATGTTACCATGTTACCAAGTTCCATGTTACCATGTTCTCACATTTCCATGTTACCGTGTTCTATGTTACCATGTTACCATGTTCTATTTGACCATGTTACCATGTTCTATTTGACCATGTTACCATGTTCTATGTTACCATGTTACCATGTTCTATGTTACCATATTCAATGTTACTATGTTACCATGTTCTATGTTACCATGTAACCATGTTCTATGTTACCATGTTACATGTTACCATGTTCTATGTTACCATGTTACCATGTTCTATGTTGCCATGTACTATGTTACCATGTTACCATGTTCTATGTTACCATGGTACCATGTTCTATGTTACCATGTTCTATGTTACAATGTTACCATGTTCTATGTCGCCTTGTTGCCATGTTCTATGTTACCATTTTACCATGTGCTATGTTATCTTGTTACCATGTTGCCAGGTTACCATATTACCATGTTGCCATGTTGCCATGTTACCATGTTCTAGGTTACCATGTTACCAAGTTACCATGTTCTATGTTACCATGTTACCATGTTCTATGTTACCATGTTCAATGTTACTATGTTACCATGTTCTATGTTACCATGTAACCATGTTCTATGTTACCATGTTACCATGTTACACGTTACCATGTTCTATGTTACCATGTTCTATGTTCAATGTTACTATGTTATCATGTTCAATGTTACTATGTTACCATGTTCTATGTTACCATGTAACCATGTTCTAGGTTACCATGTTCTATTTTACCATGTTAACATGTTCTATGTTGCCATGTTCTATGTTACCATGTTACCATGTTCTATGTTACCTTGTTACCATGTTCTATGTTACCATGTTACCATGTTCAATGCTACCATGTTACCATGTTCTATGTTACCATGGTACCATGTTCTATGTTACCATGTTCTATGTTACAATGTTACCATGTTCTATGTCGCCTTGTTGCCATGTTCTATGTTACCATGTTACCATGTCCTATGTTATCTTGTTACCATGTTGCCATGTTACCATATTACCTTGTTGCCATGTTGCCATGTTACCATGTTCTAGGTTACCATGTTACCATGTTCTATGTTACCATGTTACCATGTTCTATGTTACCATGTTCAATGTTACTATGTTACCATGTTCTATGTTACCATGTAACCATGTTCTATGTTACCATGTTACCATGTTCTATGTTACCATGTTACACGTTACCATGTTCTATGTTACCATGTTCTATGTTCAATGTTACTATGTTACCATGTTCTATGTTACCATGTAACCATGTTCTATGTTACCATGTTCTATGTTACCACGTTAACATGTTCTATGTTGCCATGTTCTATGTTACCATGTTACCATGTTCTATGTTACCTTGTTACCATGTTCTATGTTACCATGTTACCATGTTCAATGCTACCATGTTACCATGTTCTATGTTACCATGGTACCATGTACTATGTTACCATGTTCTATGTTACAATGTTACCATGTTCTATGTCGCCTTGTTGCCATGTTCTATGTTACCATGTTACCATGTCCTATGTTACCATGTTACCATGTTCAATGTTACTATGTTACCATGTTCTATGTTACCATGTAACCATGTTCTATGTTACCATGTTCTATGTTACCATGTTACATGTTACCATGTTCTATGTTACCATGTTCTATGTTCAATGTTACTATGTTACCATGTTCAATGTTACTATGTTACCATGTTCTATGTTACCATGTAACCATGTTCTATGTTACCATGTTCTATGTTACCATGTTACACATTACCATGTTCTATGTTACCATGTTCTATGTTCAATGTTACTATGTTACCATGTTCAATGTTACTATGTTACCATGTTCTATGTTACCACGTTAACATGTTCTATGTTGCCATGTTCTATGTTACCTTGTTACCATGTTCTATGTTACCATGTTACCATGTTCAATGCTACCATGTTACCATGTTCTATGTTACCATGGTACCATGTTCTATGTTACCATGTTCTATGTTACAATGTTACCATGTTCTATGTCGCCTTGTTGCCATGTTCTATGTTACCATGTCTTATGTTACCTTGTTACCATGTTGCCATGTTACCATATTACCATGTTACCATGTTCTAGGTTACCATGTTACCATGTTACCATGTTCTAGGTTACCATATTACCATGTTACCATGTCCTATGTTACCTTGTTACCATATTACCATGTTTCCATGTTACCATGTTACCATGTTCTATGTTACCATGTTGCCATGTTCTATGTTACCATGTTGCCATGTTACCATGTTGCCATGTTGCCATGTTACCATGTTGCCATGTTACCATGTTCTATGTTACCATGTTGCCATGTTACCATGTTGCCATGCTGCCATGTTGCCATGTTACCATTTTCTATGTTACCATGTTGTCATGTTCTATGTTACCATGTTCTATGTTACCATGTTGCCATGTTCTATGTTACCATGTTACCATGTTGCCATGTTAGCATGTTGCCATGTTACCATGTTCTATGTTACCATGTTGCCATGTTCTATGTTACCATGTTGCCATGTTACCATGTTGCCATGTTGCCATGCTGCCATGTTGCCATGTTGCCATGTTACCATTTTCTATGTTGTCATGTTCTATGTTACCATGTTCTATGTTACCATGTTGCCATGTTCTATGTTACCATGTTACCATGTTGCCATGTTAGCATGTTCTATGTTACCATTTTGCCATGTTGCCATGTTGCCATGTTACCATGTTACCATGTTGCCATGTTACCATGTTGCCATGTTACCATGTTCTATTTTACCATGTTGCCATGTTCTACGTTACCATGTTGCCATGTTCTATGTTACCATGTTGCCATTTTCTATGTTACCATGTTGTCATGTTCTATGTTACCATGTTCTATGTTACCATGTTGCCATGTTACCATGTTGCCATGTTCTATGTTACCATGTTACCATGTTGCCATGTTCTATGTTACCATGTTGCCATGTTACCATGTTCTATGTTACCATGTTGCCATTTTCTATGTTACCATGTTGTCATGTTCTATGTTACCATGTTCTATGTTACCATGTTGCCATGTTACCATGTTGCCATGTTCTATGTTACCATGTTGCCATGTTACCATTTTCTATGTTACCATGTTGTCATGTTCTATGTTACCATGGTCTATGTTACCGTGTTGCCATGTTACCATGTTCAATGTTACCATGTTACCATGTTATATGCTACCATGTTCTATGTTACCATGTTACCATGTCACCATGTTACCATGTTCTATGTTACCATGTTACCACATTTCCATGTTCTATGTTACCATGTTACCATGTTCTATGTTACCATGTTCTATGTTACCATGTCCTATGTTACCATGTTACCATGTCACCATGTTCTATGTTACCATGTTACCATGTTCTATTTGACCATGTTGCAATGTTCTATGTTACCATGTTGCTATGTTCTATGTTACCATGTTCTATGTTACCATGTTCTATGTTACCACGTTACCATGTTTTATGTTACCATGTTCTATGTTACCATGTCACCATGTTCTATGTTACCATGGTACCATGTTCTATGTTACCATGTTCTATGTTACAATGTTACCATGTTCTATGTTGCCACGTTAACATGTTCTATGTTATCTTGTTGCCATTTTACCATGTTACCATGTTCTATGTTACCATGTTACCATGTTCCCATGTTGCCATGTTACCAAGTTACCATGTTACCAAGTTACCATGTTACCATGTTCTATGTTACCATATTACCATGTTACCATGTTCTATGTTACCATTTTGCCATGTTCTATGTTACCATGTTACCATGTTGCCATGCTGCCATGTTGCCATGTTACCATGTTGCCATGTTACCATTTTCTATGTTGCCTTGTTACCATGTTTTATGTTACCATGTTCTATGTTACCATGTCACCATGTTATCATGTTCTATGTTACCATGTTACCACATTTCCATGTTACCATGTTCTATGTTACCATGTTCTATGTCACCATGGTCTATGTTACCATGTTCTATGTTACTGTGTTACCATGTTCTATGTTACCATGTCCTATGTTACCATGTTCTATGTTACCATGTCCTATGCTACCATGTTCTATGTTACCATATTACCATGTTTTATGTTACCATGTTCTATGTTACCATGTTCTATGTTGCCATGTCACCATGTTCTATGTTACCATGTCACCATATTCCATGTTACCATGTTGCCATGTTCTATGTTCTATGTTACCATGTTCTATGTTAGCATGTTACCATGTTCTATGTTACCATGTTCTATGTTACCATGTTGCCATGTTCTATGTTACCATGTCACCATGTCAGCATGTTCTATGTTACCATGTTCTATGTCACCATGTTCTATGTTACCATGTTACCATGTTCTATGTTACCATGTCCTATGTTACTATGTTCTATGTTACCATGTTACCATGTTCTATGTTACCATGTTCTATGTTACCATGTTGCCATGTCACCATGTTCTATGTTACCATGTCACCATGTTCTATGTTACCATGTTGCCATGTTCTATGTTCTATGTTACCATGTTACCATGTTCTATGTTAGCATGTTACCATGTTCTATGTTACCATGTTTTATATTACTATGTTACCATGTTCTATGTTACCATGTCAGCATGTTCTATGTTACCATGTTCTATGTTACCATGTTCTATGTTAGCATGTTACCATGTTCTATGTCACCATGTTCTATGTTACCATGTTGCCATGTTCTATGTTCTATGTTACCATGTTACCATGTTCTATGTTAGCATGTTACCATGTTCTATGTTAGCATGTTACCATGTTCTATGTTACCATGTTGCCATGTTCTATGTTACCATGTCACCATGTCAGCATGTTCTATGTTACCATGTTCTATGTTACCGTGTTCTATGTTAGCATGTTACCATGTTCTATGTCACCATGTTCTATGTTACCATGTTCTATGTTAGCATGTTACCATGTTCTATGTTACCATGTTGCCATGTTACCATGTCACCATGTTCTATGTTACCATGTTGCCAGTGCCAAACACATTTCTACCATACTGGAACATAATCATAATCACCCAGGAAGAGAAAAGATTGGGTTGGATCAGTAATCCTCGCCCCTGTTTTGGTAAAAAGCTGAGGGATGGGGCTGGAGAAATGTAAACACTCTCAAATTCATAGACAGAGCTACGGATGCAAGGACTGACCATCCATGATATCCAAAGTATAGTTTTAACCATGTTCTGAGGCTATATAGTGTTTGTTTACATTTAATATGTTTATAAACATTGGGGTAAAACAAGCTTTTATTTTGGGTTCTTATGGGGTACAACAGCTGAACTAAGCTCATGAGACATTTATAAGTAATGTTCACTAAGAATCAATGGGTACATATCATTAACTTAGAAGTCAAAAAAATGATGTAGCAGCTGCATATTGCCTCTTGAGAAGACACATTTCAGTCGAATGTAGTCAGTTGTGCAACTGAGTAGGTATCCCCTTTCCCTTTCCTTAAGCCACAACCCAGAGTCTGTGCATGTCTACCGTGGCTGTCTGGGAGACTGCAACCATTCAAACCACAACAAAAACAGCGTCTGTGCAGGGCCGGACTAACCAAATCTGGGGCCCTAGGCATTAACATTTTAGAACCCAATACTCTTTAGAACCCCGTACTCTTTAGAACCCCGTACTCTTTAGAACCCCGTACTCTTTAGAACCCTGTACTCTTGGTGGCAGAAAGAAATGTTTGCTGTTTTAAAACAAAATTCCTGCAATTCTACACATTTTGCCTTTGGGCTGAGAGAAAAATGTGCTTATATTTCCTGTAGATTTACACATTTCGACATGGCTTATGCCTTTTTCTTATGTTATCTGAGTGACTCAAACATTAAAACAAAATCAGTGGATGTCACCTGGGGCCCCGGGGCATGCGATCTGGTCGGTAATCTGGGCCCTGCCTCTGTGCCGGCCGTTGTGAATTCATGTAAATGCATGCATCCAATAATTATTCAGTCTCTCGTTTGGTCACGTAATTTATATTTCCCTGTCTAAACCTTTTAGGCTAAACAACGATTCAGGCACCTCCTGTTCCAATTCCAAACCACATGGTTGGGCTAAAAGAGCCTCCAATTCCAAACCACATACCGTTGGGCTAAAACACAAACTCTGGATGGTAGATTGGAGGCTCTATATGCGCTGCAACCCTAAACTGAGGTAGATAGATATATGAGATAAGAGAGAGATGGGTTTCCGAAGAAAAAAGAGAGACTGTGGCGGGGCCGCCTAACCTAATGTACTTACATGTGGATAGCCTTGGGCAGCTTGTGAAAGGAATGTCTCTCCAGACTCGTCAGACTTTCATCATCTGAGATGTAACTGATTGGGAAAATATAGAATGGAAATGTAGAACTTTTTCACTGCAAGAACAGATTGGATAGTAGTACATTGTAAACAGCTACATCTACATCAGTCACTGGCTGTTCCCCTGTAGGCCCTATGGAAGTGTATGGATGTGAGATAATCAATGATGGGCTGTTCAGTTCTATGATATTATACCTTTTCTACTACAGATATAACATAGTAGCATATGTTACAAACAATAACCTACATGTGAGAGATGTTGATCAAGTTGGCGAAGGCATCCTGAGATATGGAGGTCAGTCTTGTCTCCACAAGCCACCTGTTGTGATAATACATCGATAATAATGTTGCATTTGTATAGTGCTTTTCATTTCATTTGTGTTGTACGTGTAAAGGTATACATTCTAGTTTTCACATCTCTATAATATCCCTGCAACACTTTATTATACCGCATTAGCTTTTTTTCTTTGTTCTAATTTAGTTATCTGCAAATACAAAGTAACTATTGCCTGACCTGTCACATCCATAGACATTATATAGATAATATAAACATATTCTGGGGCTATGGGATGATGGTTACTGGTCAGTGTAGATCTGCAGAGAGAGAGAGGGATTGTTCTGTCGACATAGTATCCAATAGAAGCTGATTAATAATAATAATAATAATAATAATAGATTATACACATTTACAAGATGAGAATACCTTCTATGTATGTTGGGTAATGATAAAAACAGACAGCTGTGTTAAACCCATGAGATAAGAACCAATAGGTAAATATAAACAATTCAAATCACCAGTTGAACAGATTTCTTGAATCCCAGACTGTAGTTTAAAACTAAATCCCACTACCAGGTATTATTCGTCGTATGTCAATTAAGTGAACTTCTCTTTTGCTGAGTTAATCCTTTAAATCAGCATCACTTCGACTGACTGACAGGGCAGGTAAAAAGAAACACTAGAAAGATACGGAAACGAGTGTACTTACAACTCTTTAGTGCTGGGATGGAATGCAGGTAGGACGTCAATTTCGAAGCATGACACTGTTTTCGTACTGTACCATTTGGTGCAGTCGCAAAAAGTTGGGCAAACGTCGATGTTATCAGTTGTATCGACCGGTGAAGCGATGAAAAGTATAAACATACGAATAATCAGATTCATTTTTAGATATATTACCCAATGGATATCCTCGCTCATTATTTGGTATTGCGTGAAGCCTATGAACGCATATTCGGCACATTAAAGTTTAATTTCCAATGTCAAGGTATATTAAAGTTGTATTCGCCCGTATAGCATCTCATGTAGACATGTACTCCCAAGTTAAATCAATGTCAAATTTGATAGAGATGCGGTATGGGGGCGTTCCGTTCATATGAAACTTGCGTGTGTTGAACATGGCTGAATCACACCGAATGGGGAGGGTGAGTTATTTTTACTTTTCTGTGCGTGGTACTGTAGGTAATTTATTGGGGATATGCAGTTCCAATAATATTTTCATATTGGACAGATTGTAGGATCTGGGGACAGGAGATTTGTAGATTCATACGAACCATCCAGGCAAGATTTCCCGATGACGATGCATTGTACAAAATAACGGCTGTAGACGTCACACACGTTTCCCAAAACACCACTTAGTGCACTCGATACAAACTGAAATGTATCTGTGTCGTTACAAGAGCTGCAATGCTGACAATGATTCTGGAATAAAGGCTAAAGAGTTATCTGTAACTCTTTAGAGTATAGCTATTCAAAGTTATCTTTTTTTTAATATTCGTTTTTTTTACGTAGAAGAAATGTTCTGTAGCCTGTTATGTATTTGTCTGTACTATATGTTTGCAATGTGCTATGTATTCTAAGTATTTTATCGTGCTATTTTCTATGCAATGTTTGATTTATGTGAACTCTGAATTTCTTCAGTTTATGTAAACTGTGAGCAAGAATGAATGAAATCTGAATCGAAAATATCAACATGAGCTAAAACTAGAATATGATGACAACGGTTTTCGTAATTGCTCAACAAATTTACATTTACATTTTAGTCATTTAGCAGACGCTCTTATCCAGAGCGACTTACAGTAGTTTTTGTAGCCTAATGGCAGGCAGGAATTGAGCCTTATGTAGGCCTACAGATATGATACAATTGAGTCATACCAAATGATTAAACATGAAGTAGCAAGTTGCGTGTTGCCATGAAACCTAATATGTTGACCTTTAAGCTACTGGTTAGGCTACAGTGAAATGGGTGACCTTTTAGATAATAGTAGCCTATAAGCCCTATAGATACAAATATTGAAGTGGCTCAGGTGTAGCCGTATGACTTAATACTAGGTTGGTCTATCGATTGCACATACAATATATATACACAAAAGTATGTGGACGCCCCATCAAATTAGTGGATTCGGCTATTTCAGCCACACCCGTTGCTGACAGATGTATAAAATCAAGTACACAGCCATGCAATCTCCATAGTCAAACATTGGCAGTAGAATGGCCTTGAATGAATGAATGAATGAATGAAGAGCTCAGTGAAAGGATGCCACCTTTCCAACGAGTCAGTTGGTCAAATTTCTGTCCTGCTAGAGCTGCCCTGGTCAACTGTAAGTGCTGTTATTGTGAAGTGGAAACGTCTAGGAACAACAATGCCTCAGCCACGAAGTGGTAGGCCATACAAGCTAACGGAACGGCACTGCCAACTGCCAAAGAGCATAGCATGTGAAACTCGTCTGTCCTTGTTTGCAATACTAATTTCCGAGTTCCAAACTGTCTCTGAAAGCAATGTCAGAACAAGAACTGTCCGTCGGGAGCTTCATGAAATGGGTTTCCGCACACAAGCCTAAGATCACCATGCGCAATGCCAAGCATCGACTGGAGTGGTGTTAAGCTCGCCAACATTGGACCCTGGAGCAATGGAAACGCGTACTCTGGAGTGATGAATCCCGCTTCACCATCTGGCAGTCCCACTGACGAATCTGGGTTTGGTGGATGCCAGCAGAACGCTACCTGCCGGAATGCATAGTGCCAACTGTAAAGTTTGGTGGAGGAGGAATAATGGTCTGGGGCTGTTTTTCATGGTTTGGGCTAGGTCCCTTAGCTCCAGTGAAGGGGAATCTTAACGCTACAGCATACAATGACATTCTAGATGATTCTGTGCTTCCAACTTTGTGCCAACAGTTTGGGGAAGGCCCTTTCCTGTTTCAGCATGACAATTCCCCCGTGCACAACGCAAGGTCCATACAGAAATGGTTTGTCAAGATCAGTGTGGAAGAACTTGACTGGCCTGTCCAGAACCACATCAAACACGTTTGGGATGAATTGGAATGCTGCCTGCGAGCCAGGCCTAATCGCCAAACATCAGTGCCCAATCTCACTAATTCTCTCGTGGCTGAAAGTCCCTGCAGCAATGTTCCAACATCTAGTGGAAAGCCTTTCCAGAAGAGTGGAGGCTGTTAAAGCAGCAAAGGGGGGACCAACTCCATATTAATACCCATGATTTTGGAATGAAATGTTTGACGAGCACGTCTCCACATATGTAGTGTATTTGAAAGTGATGTCAATATTTAGCCTAATAATCTAGCTATTATATTTAGGTTATTTCGGATTTCCTTTTTTTTTAAATGCATCCTTGCTTTGCTTGTTTATAACATTGCAAAACGTTTAGGCAATTTATATGAAGTCTTCTAGGATCATTGGTCACAAACATCTTCATTCTGTCTTTAGTGTGTAAATTGACGTGGGAGGGCAAACGATGATCTAAGTACACACTTAGCTGTTCTATTAGTGGTCTGAGGCAGGCATTAGATAAGGAGAGATTTCAAGTGCAGTGTTAATAAAGATGGTTTTGGGAAATGGCTCGGATAGTTAAAGATGCTCTTATAAAGGTTCTAATGATGAACTTAGAAAGATGCTTTTGGGAAACCGGGCCCAGATATCACGAGGTGACATTCTGTTTTGCCATTGGTTTGGACCATAGAGGTAGAAAGAGGGCTCCAGGTGCATATAACACATTTTAGAATAGACCTTGCCATTGAGGGCTTCCACCATTTGAAAGTAGTCAACCCAGTGGGTATTTTTTGGGGTTGGTAGACATCAGCCAATAATCAGAATACTGTCTCCTGCTTAAATTGGGTTGCCTATTGCCCCGTTAAAGACATTTACAGGCCATCTGCAGTAGCTACATCGATGTTTGGATTCATTATTAATTATATGCACCCATTGATTCTTGAAGAATTAAAAAAAATTTTTTAATTTTTAATCCTCCTCTCCACCCTCTCCAACTCGGAGAGGGTGGAGAGGAGGATCTGATGGTTCACAGTATCAAAGGCAGCAGATAGGTCTAGAAGGATGAGAGCAGAGGAGAGAGAGTTAGCTTTAGCAGTGCGGAGAGCCTCCATGACACAGAGAAGAGCAGTCTCAGTTGAATGACCAGCCTTGAAACCTGACTGATTTGGATCGAGAAGGTCATTCTGAGAGAGATAGCAGGAGAGCTGGCCAAGGACGGCACGTTCAAGAGGTTTGGAGAGAAAATAAAGAAGGGATACTGGTCTGTAGTTGTTGACATCGGAGGGATCGAGTGTAGGTTTTTTGAGAAGGGGTGCAACTCTCGCTCTCTTGAAGACGGAAGGGACGTAGCCAGCGGTCAAGGATGAGTTGATGAGCGAGGTGAGGTAAGGGAGAAGGTCTCCGGAAATGGTCTGGAGAAGAGAGGAGGGATAGGGTCAAGCGGGCAGGTTGTTGGGCGGCCGGCCGTCATAAGACGCAAGATTTCATCTGGAGAGAGAGGGGAAAAAGAGGTCAAAGCATAGGGTAGGGCAATGTGAGCAGGACCAGCGGTGCCGTTTGACTTAACAAACGAGGATCGGATGTCGTCGACCTTCTTTTCAAAATGGTTGACGAAGTCATCTGCAAAGAGGGAGGAGGGGGGGAGGAGGTTTCAGGAGGGAGGAGAAGGTGGCAAAGAGCTTCCTAGGGTTAGAGGCAGATCCTTGGAAGTTAGAGTGGTAGAAAGTGGCTTTAGCAGCAGAAACAGAGGAGGAAAATGTAGAGAGGAGGGAGTGAAAAGATGCCAGGTCCGCAGGGAGGCTGGTTTTCCTCCATTTCCGCTTGGCTGCCCGGAGCCCTGTTCTGTGAGCTCGCAATGAGTCGTCAAGCCATGGAGCAGGAGGGGAGGACCGAGCCGGTCGGGAGGATAGGGGACATAGAGAGTCAAAGGATGCAGAAAGGGAGGAGAGGAGGATTGAGGAGGCAGAATCAGGAGATTGGTTGGAGAAGGATTGAGCAGAGGGAAGAGATGATAGGATGGAAGAGGAGAGAGTAGCAGGAGAGAGAGCGAAGGTTGCGACGGCGCAATACCATCTGAGTAGGGGCAGAGTGAGTAGGGTTGGAGGAGAGCGAGAGGGAAAAGGATACAAGGTAGTGATCGGAGACTTGGAGGGGAGTTGCAGTGAGATTAGTAGAAGAACAGCATCTAGTGAAGATGAGGTCAAGCGTATTGCCTGCCTTGTGAGTAGGGGGGGACGGTGAGAGGGTGAGGTCAAAAGAGGAGAGGAGTGGAAAGAAGGAGGCAGAGAGAAATGAGTCAAAGGTAGACGTAGGGAGGTTAAAGTCACCCAGAACTGTGAGGGGTGAGCCATCCTCAGGAAAGGAACTTATCAAGGCGTCAAGCTCGTTGATGAACTCTCCAAGGGAACCTGGAGGGTGATAAATGGTAAGGATGTTAAGCTTGAATGGGCTAGTGATTGCGACAGCATGGAATTCAAAGGAGGAGATAGACAGATGGGTCAGGGGAGAAAGAGAGAATGTCCACTTGGGAGAGATGAGGATTCCAGTGCCACCACCCCGCTGACCAGATGCTCTCGGGGTGTGCGAGAACACGTGGTCAGACGAGGAGCGAGCAGTAGGAGTAGCAGTGTTTTCTGTGGTAATCCATGTTTCCGTCAGCGCCAAGAAGTCGAGGGACTGGAGGGTAGCATAGGCTGAGATGAACTCTGCCTTGTTGGCCGCAGACCGGCAGTTCCAGAGGCTGCCGGAGACCTGGAACTCCACGTGGGTCGTGCGCGCTGGGACCACCAGGTTAGAATGGCAGCGGCCACGCGGTGTGAAGCGTTTGTATGGCCTGTGCAGAGAGGAGAGAATAGGGATAGACCGACACATAGTTGATAGGCTACAGGAGAGGCTACGCTAATGCAAACGGAGATTGGCATGAAAAATTAACTAAACAACTGGGGAAGCGAGAGAGCAGGGCCTCCCTCACTAACAATTCACTGAAACACTAAAACGCTAGAATATAACTTTTCAAGCTACCACTAGAAATGAAAATTGATGTAAACTACAGTGGTTCAATGTTTCCAGGAATAGGCTCAAACTTAGTTTATTCCGCTAGATAACTTGGTACAGTATTCTTCCGTGAAAACCCACCTAGTGCACCGTGTCCTATGACACCGTAGCTAACTAGCTAACTAGCATGCTAACTAGCTAACTACAGCTAGCTGGTAGGGTTAGCTAGTTAGCAGTGGGGGCGTTGTAGACTATGTTAGAAAATGTAGCTGGCTAGCTAACCTCGATAGTTACTCAGTACTACCCCTTTATCTTGATACAAAGACAACTATGTAGCTAGCTAACATTACACTAGTCAAATCGTGCCGTTGTAATGTATATAGTTTCTATAGTACTGCTAATTGGTAAAGTTGGCTAGCTAGCAGTGGCTGTGGTGTTGTGGTGTTGACGCCGTTTGGAAAAAGGCGTGAACGAACAAATATAGCTGGCTAGCTAACCTTGTTAGTTCCTCAGAACTACACCTTTATCCTTGATACAAAGACAGCAGATACAACTATGTAGCTAGCTAACAATACACTAATCAAATCATTCCAATGTAATGTAATGTAATGAAATGTAATATTACCCGCGGAGCGAGGTGCAGCACGACCACTCGCACCAGCATACGTTTTTTATGGGCTTTACAAAGAAGGGCTTTACAAATACATTGAATTTGATTTGATGTTATTTTACACAGACATTTTCTTCTATGTAGCTGCTGCTCACACTCCACCTCCATCACTTTTCCCTCTTTACTCACCCTCTTCTGAGGTGGTGGAAAAAGTACCCAGCTGTTATACTTGAGTAAAAGTAAAGATACCCTAATAGAATATGACTCAAGTAAATGTGAAAGTCACCCAGTAAAATACTATTTGAGTAGAAGTCTAAAATTATTTGGTTTTGAAATATACTTAAGTATCAAAAATACATGTAATTGCTAAAAGATACTTAAGAATCAAAAGTACAACTATACAAGTACAAATCAAAAACCATCAAGCGCTATGAAGAAACCGGCTCTCATGAGGACCGCCACAGGAAAGGAAGACCCAGAGTTACCTCTGCTGCAGAGGATAAGTTCATTAGAGTTAACTGCACCTCAGATTGCAGCCCAAAGTGAAGGAAAAGCAGCCAACAAGCACTTAGCGTATCTGGGAACTTCTTCAAGACTGTTGGGAAAGCATTCCAGGTGACTGCCTCATAAATCTGGTTGAGAGAGTGTGCAAAGCTGTTATCAAGGCAAAGGGTGGCTACTTTGAAGAATCTCAAATATAACATATATTTTGATTTGTTTAACACTTTTTTGGTTACTACATGATTCCATATGTGTTATTTCATAGTTTTGATTTCTTCACTATTATTTTCAATGTAGAATATAGTAAAAATAAAGAAAAACCCAGGAATGAGTAGGTGTGTCCAAACTTTTGACTGGTACTGTATATATTTAAAACATCTGTGACGTGGGACAAGAATAGGGGAACAATGACATTTTCAAGAACAATAAGCGTTCCTAGTTGGTGTTCACAATCTCTGTCCAGAAGGTCCAGAAAGGGACCCACAATCTTGACACATATGCTGGAGGTGTTAGTTCTGGAGGAGTTAGTCCTGGAGGAGTTAATCTGCTGGAGGAGTTAATCTGCTGGAGGAGTTAGTCCTGGAGGAGTTAGTCCTGGAAGAGTTAATCTGCTGGAGGAGTTAGTCCTGGAAGAGTTAATCTGCTGGAGGAGTTAGTCCTGGAGGAGTTAGTCCTGGAAGAGTTAATCTGATGGAGGAGTTAGTCCTGGAGAAGTTAGTCGTGGAGGAGTTAATCTGCTGGAGGAGTTAATCTGCTGGAGGAGTTAGTCCTGGAGTAGTTAATCTGCTGGAGGAGTTAGTCCTGGAGGAGTTAATCTGCTGGATGAGTTAGTCCTGGAGGAGTTAATCTGCTGGATGAGTTAGTCCTGGAGGAGTTAGTCCTGGAGGAGTTAGTCCTGGATGAGTTAGTCCTGGAGGAGTTAATCTGCTGGAGGAGTTAGTCCTGGAGGAGTTAGTTATGGAGGAGTTAGTTATGGAGGAGTTAGTCCTGGAGGAGTTAATCTGCTGGAGGAGTTTCTGCTAGCCATCTACGGAAGCAAGGGGGGGTGGTTGACTTCCATTCTGTGAGGAATTTTTTTTTTCAGACACCATTCCAAACATCAGAGCTTGTTGTTCTTCGTAGGACAATCTTAGAACAGACTCTGAGCAGCCAAAGAGAGCAAGTTCTGGGTCAGGTTCAAATGGCTCTCTCATATATCTTTGAATTCCATTCAAAGGTGTTCCTCTGAGAAATGATTAAGTAGGGGGCAGAGCCAAAAAAGTTCTGAGTGAACCCTCTGAGGGTTTACATCTGTCACACAGTGGGGAGACCTGGGGGTAAAGTATATTTCATTTGGTTTTGGAGTAATGAAGTCTATGCATGACTTTGTGTTCTATCAATTAATATATGGCATTGATGGAACAGGAGTGAATTCTAGATAGGGCTTCTCCCTATAGATCATCGGATATGTTTATATGTAACTCTTTACCCCAGGTGTCCTTGAGATGACCAGTAGAGGTCTCTGTGTAGTTGGAGAAAAAGGAGACAAACTGTGAGATGAGGTGTTTTGAGTTGGGAGAGTGCTGTAGAGATCATTAAACTAATGTTATACAGGGAGGATATCAACATTTAGAATTTTCCCTTTGATATAGTGTCTGACTTCTAAATAATGGGAAAAATGTGAATGGGAGAATTTGAATATATTGTTTAATTGGATGAATGGTGCTAATTGCTTAACTATGTATAAATCTTCAGTTGGGGCCAGTTGCGGCCAGTCCCTTCTCCCTCCATTCAACAAACACCCAGACCGAGATGGAGCAAAATCATGATTAAAGCATATCGGGGATTAAAGCATATCAGGGATTAAAGCATATCTGGGATTAAAACATATCTGGTTTTAAAGCATATTGGGGATTAAAGCGTATCAGGGATTAAATCATATCGGGGATTAAAGCATATCGGAGATTAAAGCGTATCGAGGATTAAAGCATATCGGGGATTAAAGCATATCGGGGATTAAAGCATATTGGGGATTAAAGCATATCTGAGATTAAAGCGTATCGAGGATTAAAGCATATCGGGGATTAAAGCATATCGGGGATTAAAGCATATTGGGGATTAAAGCGTATCAGGGATTAAAGCATATCGGGGATTAAAGCATATCGGAGATTAAAGCGTATCGAGGATTAAAGCATATCGGGGATTAAAGCATGTCAGGGATTAAAGCATATCAGGGTATCAGGCACCTTATAAACATGCTTAATCTGGTTTAAAACATAGATTTTTTAAATTCTCCAACCAAATTGTTGCTCAGTTTGTTTGGGCACTGCTTTGGAGAAAAGCATGGTTAGAAGAGAGGAATTTGTTAGACCTGACTTCCATATTTAGCCACAGGGGAGCAACCGTGTCCAATTTATCAGGGAAAGCCAGTTGCCAGTATGCTAATGCCCTGGCATTTGCCGTCCCCAGTAATAATGCCTAAAGATGGGTAGGCCTAAACCGACACTTTCCTTGGGCATTTGCAAGTGGGCTTTACAAATACGATGGGTTTGAAGATTCTGCCAAAGAAAAAGGAACCTGGGAAGATAAACCATTTGTTATTGTATTAATGCACCCCATCATAGAAAGAAAGAGGGAATACTCTCCAGTTCTCTATGTTTTGTTTTAACTCACTGTAGTTAAACTTGAAGATGAGCTTTGGATTTCTAGGTATTTTTAGTCCCAGGTAAGTCATGCACATCTTTAAATTATATCCTCTCTAGCTCACTTTAAATGATATCCTCTCTAGATGCAATAGTATCTGAGATACACATGTGATCACTTTTTCCCCAACTGATTGAATAGCCAGATAGTTTGCCAAATGAATTGATTAAGTCTAGTAGGCTAGGGACAGAGGCTACTGAGTCCGAGAGGTATAGAAGCACATCGTCTGCATATAACGAAATGTGGCTTTCTATGTTTCTTTAAGGCCTTGGATATTAGGATGATCCCTTATTTGTATCTCCAGGGGTTGAAGGACGATAGCAAAGAACAAAGGACTGGATAGATCTGCAGGACAGATCTGTGTAGTTCAAGGGGACTGGATTTGTCGCTGATGGTCAGAATAGAGGATGTTGGGTAGGCATAGAGCATTTTGACCCAGGCGATAAATTAGTCGCCAAATCCAAACCAAGTGAGTGCTTCGAACATGTATCACCATTCTATTTGGTAAAACTCTTTTTTGGCCATCTAGCGATATAATAGCCACCTTGGAACCTTTCCCATGATTTGCATATAGAATGTTCAGCAGCCTGCGCACATTAGAAAAAGAGAACCTGCCGGGGATAAAGCCTGTCTGATCCGGATGAATAGTGGTTGTTACAGGTTTGTTCATCCTATTAGCAAGCACTTTGGTGATTCTTTTAGTATCGAAATTAAGCAATGCTATTGGTCTATAATTTGCGGTATCTGTTACTTCTCTGCCTTTTTTTATCATAAGGCAAATATTGGCTTCATGCAATGATTTCGGCAAAATATAATTTTCTTTTGAATCAGTGATCATCCTGAGTAAGAAGGGAGCGAGAGCTTCACTGAAGGTTTTCTAAAAATCACAGCTGAAACCATCAGGGCCTGCAGCCTTTCCAGGTGGAAAAGCTTTTACTTCCTCAATTATTTCCTTTGTTGTGAAATTTGAGTTCAATTCTTTTTTGGCACTATCATCAAGTTTTGACAGGCTGATGGAGTCAAAGAAGGCTGATACATCAGAACCAGAAGCATCGGATCAGAACCGCCAGAAGCATTGGATCAGAACCAGAAGCATCGGATCAGAACCGCCAGAAGCATTGGATCAGAACCAGAAGCATCGGATCAGAACCACCAGAAGCATCAGATCAGAACCATTGGATCTGGAAGACAATAACTATGAGTACAGTTCTTTGAAGCAGTTGTTTAGGCAGCCTAGTGGTTAGAGTGTTGGACTTGTAACCGAAAGGCTTCAAGATTGAATCCCTTAGCTGACAAGGTAAAAATCTGTTGTTCTACCCCTGAACAAAGCAGTTAACCCACTGTTCCTAGGCTGTCATTGAAAATAATAATTTGTTCTTAATTGACTTGCCTAGTTAAATAAAGGTAAAAATTAAAACGTCTCTGTAGGATCTGTCAGCAAGGTGCTGGCCTTAGACAGGACATGATGGATTGCTCTATTTGCCTGCTCCCTTTACTTGTCTAGCCTAAAACCTTTCCGGGTTGTCCCCTTGTTCAAATAGTTTCTGTCTCAGCTTTAAATAGGAGGTTACTGACCTGAGAACCAAGAATAGAATTCTATTCATATTTCAATTTCAAAATATTGTTGTAGTCAACCTGAGAGTGTGAAGTTCTGTATGTCTCCTCCGAAGCTGGGAGCTTTTTTTCCCTATCTTATCCAGTTGCATGCGATTCCATTTTTGTTTTAATGGCAGACTCATATGAAATAATATGAACTCTCATAACCACTTTAAAGTTTCCCACAGTGTTGAGTCAGATACCACTCCTGTGTCATTAGTCTCAAGGAACTCATTCAGCTTGGCTGTCATGCAGTCATTGAATGCTTGGTCTGTGAGCAAGGAGGGGTTGAAACACCAACTGTAGTTCTGTTTTGGTAAAGAAACATTTAGGGACAGCATAATTGGACTGTGATCAGTTATTAAGGTGCTGTGGTATTTCGAATTGAGCACATTGGGTATCAATTTGGAATCTATTAGGAAGAAGACGATTCCAGAATAAGACATGTGAACATGACAGTAGAATGAGTAGTCTTTGTCTGTGGGATGTTGCAGTCTCCAGATGTCCACTAGATTCCTGGATTTGATTAGATTATTCAGAACCTGGACAGAGGTGATATTTGGTGCAGTATGTGTGGACAGTCTGTCAAGATACGGATCAAGGTAACAATTAAAATCGACTCTGATTATTAGATCAGTGCTACTCTGATCTGGGAGTCAATCAAAAACATTATTAAAGAAATATGGGTCATCAATGTTTGGGCCATAGACATTCAATAGGGTGATAGGGAAAGAGTTAATGTTCCCTGATACTATGAGGTACCTCCCACCCCCCCAACTGTTTCCCCGGAGAAACCCGCCTTCCCCACTGCTTACCCTAGAGAAACCCGCCTTCCCCACTGCTTACCCTAGAGAAACCTGCCTTCCCCATTACTTACCCTAGAGAAACCCGCCCTCCCCACTCCTTACCCTAGAAAAACCCACCTTCCCCACTGCTTACCCTAGAGAAACCCGCCCTCCCCACTGCTTACCCTAGAGAAACCCGCCTTCCCCACTACTTACCCTAGAGAAACCCGTCCTCCCCACTGCTTACCCTAGAGAAACCCGCCCTCCCCACTACTTACCCTAGAGAAACCCGCCTTCCCCACTACACCCTAGAGAAACCCGCCTTCCCCACTGCTTACCCTAGAGAAACCCGCCTTCCCCACTACTTACCCTAGAGAAACCCGCCCTCCCCACTGCTTACCCTAGAGAAACCCACCCTCCCCACTATCTACCCTAGAGAAACCGCCCTCCCCACTGCTTACCCTAGAGAAACCCGCCCTCCCCACTACTTACCCTAGAGAAACCCACCCTCCCCACTATCTACCCTAGAGAAACCCGCCTTCCCCACTACTTACCCTAGAGAAACCCACCCTCCCCACTATCTACCCTAGAGAAACCCGCCTTCCCCACTACTTACCCTAGAGAAACCCGCCCTCCCCACTAATTATCCTAGAGAAACCCGCCTTCCCCACTACTTACCCTAGAGAAACCAGCCTTCCCCACTACACCCTAGAGAAACCCGCCCTCCCCACTGCTTACCCTAGAGAAACCCACCCTCCCCACTAATTATCCTAGAGAAACCCGCCCTCCCCACTACTTACCCTAGAGAAACCCGCCTTCCCCACTACTTACCCTAGAGAAACCCGCCCTCCCCACTACTTACCCAGAGAACCCCCCATGCCCCACTGCTTCCCTAGAGAAACTAGCCCTCCCAACTGCTTCCCAGAGAAAACTGCCCTCCCCACTGCTTCCCCAAATGAAGCACTGTTCTCCCCATCTCACATAAATGAGGACTGCTGGGCATGATGGCTAGAACAAACCCAAAACTACACTAGCAAGCTAACAACAGTCAGACTTAACAGCCCTCCACGGTTGATGGAAAACAAATAAATACGTTACTGTTTATGAATAAACTTCAAATCTACTGTTTGCTCAGTCGGTGCCTTCGGAAAGTATTCAGACCCCTTTACTTTTTCCACATTCTAAAATTGATTTACTGAATTTTTTCCCTCATCAATCTACACACAAAACCCAAAATGACAAAGCGAAAACACATTTTTAGCAATGTTAGCAAATTATTGAAAAATGTAAAACTGAAATACCTTATTTACTTCTGTTTCCAGACCCTTTGCTATGGGACTTGAAATGGAGCTCAGGTGCATCCTGTTTCCATTGATCATCCTTCAGATGTTTCTACAACTTGATTGGAGTCCACCTGTGGTAAGTGATTTGGAAAGGCACACTATATGAAGGTCCCAGAGTTGACAGTGCATGTCGGAGCAAAAACCAAGCCATGAGGTCGAAGGAATTGTCCATAGAGCTCTGAGACAGGATTGTGTCAAGGCACAGATCTGGGGAAGGGTACCAAAACATTTCTACAGCATTAATGGTCCCCAAGAACACAGTGGCCACCATCATTCCTAAATGGAAGAAGTTTGGAACCACCAAGACTCTTCCTAGAGCTGGCCGCCCGGCCAAACTGAGAAATCGGTGGAGAAGGGCCTTGGTCAGGGAGGTGACCAAGAACCTGATGATCACTTTGACAGAGCTCTAGAGTTCCTCTGTGGAGATGGGATAAACTTCAAGAAGGATAAACCATCTCTGCAGCACTCCACCAATCAGGCCTTTATGGTAGAGTGGCCAGACGGAAGCCACTCCTCAGTAAAAGGCACATGACAGCCCGCTTGGAGTTTGTCAAAAGGCACCTAAAGACTCTCAGACCATGAGAAACAAGACTCTCTGGTCTGATCAAACCAAGATTGAACGCTTTGGCCTGAATGCCAAGCATCACGTCTGGAGGAAACCTGGGACCATCCCTACGGTGAAGCATGGCGTTGGTAGCATCATGCTGTGGGAATGACTAGTCAGGCTTGAGGCAAAGATGAACGAAGCAAAGTACAGAGAGATCCTTGATGAAAACCTGCTCCAGCCTCAGGTTTGAGGCAAAGATGAACGAAGCAAAGTACAGAGAGATCCTTGATGAAAACCTGCTCCAGCCTCAGGATTGAGGCAAAGATGAACGAAGCAAAGTACAGAGATATCCTTGATGAAAACCTGCTCCAGAGGGCTCAGGACTTTAGACTTGGGCGAAGGTTCACCTTCCAACAGGACAACGACCCTAAGCACACAGCCAAGACAACACTGGAGTGGCTTCAGGCCAAGTCTCTAAATGACCTTGAGTGGCCCAGTCAGAGCCAAGTGTGTGCAAAGCTGTCATAAAGGCTTCTTTGAAGAATCTCAAATATAAAATATATTTTGATTTGTTTAACAGTTTTTTTGGTTACTACATGATTCCATAATGTTTTATTTCATAGTATTGATGTCTTCAATGTCTTTTCTACAATGTAGAAAATAGTAGGCCCTGGCCACTAGAGGGAACTGTCAGCAAGCAAATGGTCAGTCCTGTGAGGATCTCACTAAGTCCAGTAGGTCTATTATAAGATCTCTGTAACCTGACCACAGAAAAAGTTGTCCATCACCTCCATGTCAGCCAGGGACTTCTTTAGAAACCAATGCTTTGTTCTCTTTGTAAAACCTCCCAGGCCATTTCTAATAGTGCAGTATTATGACAGTATAGCTTTCTCCATTACAGTGGATTCTAGTTGGGATATGTTTACTGTCCCATATTCTCATCTTAACCATTGGGTCGAGATGGAGAAACACAAACTGATCTTAAATCAGTGTTAATGTCTAAAGTAAACTTCATCATCCTCCCTCCAATTAGTATGACTTAGAGCCTGTTCCTATGACAAGGGGTGTATTCACTAGTAACCAAACAGAACTAGACGGAACCAAACAGGAAGGGACCTACCACTACATTAACACAGACCACCACTACACTAACACAGACCACCTCTACCATAACACAGACCACCACTACACCAACACAGACCACCACTACACTAACACAGACCACCACTACACTAACATAGACCACCACTACATTAACACAGACCACCACTACACTAACACAGACCACCACTACACTAACATAGACCACCACTACATTAACACAGACCACCACTACACTAACACAGACCACCACTACACTAACATAGACCATCACTACATTAACACAGACCACCACTACACTAACATAGACCACCACTACATTAACACAGACCACCACTACACTAACACAGACCACCACTACCATAACACAGACCACCACTACATTAACACACACCACCACTACCATAACACAGACCACCACTACACTAACATAGACCACCACTACATTAACACAGACCACCACTACACTAACACAGACCACCACTACATTAACACAGACCACCACCACTTTAACACACATCCACTACACTAACATAGACCACCACTACACTAACATAGACCACCACTACATTAACATAGACCACCACTACATTAACACAGACCACCACTACACTAACATAGACCATCACTACATTAACACAGACCACCACTACACTAACATATACCACCACTACATTAACACAGACCACCACTACACTAACACAGACCACCTCTACCATAACACAGACCACCACTACACTAACACAGACCACCACTACACTAACACAGACCACCACAACACTAACATAAACCACCACTACATTAACACAGACCACCACTACACTAACACAGACCACCACTACACTAACATAGACCACCACTACATTAACACAGACCACCACTACACTAACACAGACCACCACTACACTAACATAGACCATCACTACATTAACACAGACCACCACTACACTAACATAGACCACCACTACATTAACACAGACCACCACTACACTAACACAGACCACCACTACCATAACACAGACCACCACTACATTAACACACACCACCACTACCATAACACAGACCACCACTACACTAACATAGACCACCACTACATTAACACAGACCACCACTACACTAACACAGACCACCACTACATTAACACAGACCACCACCACTTTAACACACATCCACTACACTAACATAGACCACCACTACACTAACATAGACCACCACTACATTAACATAGACCACCACTACATTAACACAGACCACCACTACACTAACATAGACCACCACTACATTAACACAGACCACCACTACACTAACACAGACCACCACTACCATAACACATACCATCACTACACTAACACAGACCACCACTACATTAACACAGACCACCACTACATTAACAGAGACCACCACTACATTAACACAGACCACCACTACATTAACACACATCCACTACACTAACAGAGACCACCACTACATTAACACAGACCACCACTACATTAACACAGACAACCACTACATTAACAGAGACCACCACTACATTAACACAGACCACCACTACACTAACAGAGACCACCACTACACTAACAGAGACCACCACTACATTACCACAGACCACCATTACATTAACACAGACCACCACTACATAACACAGACCACCACTACATTAACACAGACCACCACTACCATAACACAGACCACCACTACATTAACACAGACCACCACTACATTAACACACATCCACTACACTAACAGAGACCACCACTACATTAACACAGACTCCCACTACACTAACACACATTCACTACACTAACACAGACCTTAATGTTTTTCTCAATTGTTTACACACTGAAACTGGCCCATGAGGCACAATGACCAACACCTATACCTCATTTAGCAGAACCAGACACCAAATCTGCAATACTACTGGCACATGTTTTGCTTCACACTCAGATTGCAATTCAATAACAAACATTTGGCAAAACACAACACACAATTCTCTACCTTTGGCACAACATTCACAACTAAAATGTATTGCGTGTAAATGAAAATCAACACTGTTTTTGTAGAACTGAAAGACGAGCACCAAGTGGTGGTAGAAGGCGTCTATTTACAGACGAACAGGAGGCTGTCATTGTGCAAATGGTAGTTGAAAATAATGCCGTAAGACAACGGGAATTCCAACAACAGATTATTGAAAACCCTGCCATCTTCCACAACATCCAAGTGAGCTTATTAATCATAGCCCGCATTCTGAAGAAACAACATTTCCGGATGAATGAATTCCCAAAGAGTGAAGGATAAATGGTATGAATATGTACAAGTAAGTAATGTACTAGTATTACTCTCTAGAAACATTAGAGACTCATTGATGTTGCCAGTGAACTTTATTATACAGCAATTACAGTATTTACTGTCATTTCAGAGAATCATGGAGTTGAATGCGAGTCCCATCCCCCAGGAACTCACATTCATAGATGAGGCTGGATTCAATTTAGCGAAGATGAGGAGGAGAGGAAGGAACATCATTGGTCAACGTGCCATCATTGAGGTACCTGGCCATTTTGGGGGAAATGTCACCATAAGCACAGCTATGATCCACAATGGGGTCCTCACTGCCATGCCACCCTTGTACAATACAACACTGCCCATCTCTTTAATTTCCTGAACACCTTACATGACAATCTTTTTCAGCCAGAGCAGAGAGGGCCAGGTGATCCTGAGCAGCAAATGTACAATTGAAGTCGGAAGTTTACATACACTTAGGTTGGAGTCATTAAAACTAGTTTTTCAAGCACTCCACAAATTTCTTGTTAACAAACTGTAGTTTTTTTCAAGTTGGTTAGGACATCTACTTTGTGCATGACATAAGTAATTTTTCCAACAATTGTTTACAAACAGATTATTTCACGTATAATTCACTGTATCACACTGTATCCAGTGTGTCAGAAGTTTACATACACTAAGTTGACTGCTCCTTTAAACAGCTCGGAAAACGCCAGAAAATGATGTCATGGCTTTAGAAGCTTCTGATAGGCTAATTGACATAATTTGACTCAATTGGAGGTGTACCTGTGTATGTATTTTAAGGCCTACCTTCAAACTCAGTGCCTCTTTGCTTGACATCATGGGAAAATCTAAAGAAATCAGCCAAGACCTCATAAAAAAAATGTGGACCTCCACAAGTCTGGTTCATCCTTGGGAGCAATTTCCAAATGCCTGAAGGTACCATGTTAATTTGTACAAACAATAGTACTCAAGTATAAACACCATGGGACCATGCAGCCGTCATACCACTCAGGAAGGAGACGCGTTCTGTCTCTGAGAGATGAACGTACTTTGGTGCGAAAAGTGCAAATCAATCCCAGAACAACAGGAAAGGACCTTGTGATGCTGGAGGAAACAAGTACAAATTATCCACAGTAAAATGAGTCCTATATCGACATAACCTGAAAGGCCGCTCAGCAAGGAAGAAGCCACTGCTCCAAAACCGCAATAAAAAAGCCAGACTATGGTTTGCAACTGCACATGGGGACAAAGATTGTACTTTTTTAAGAAATGTCCTCTGGTCTGATGAAACAAAAATGGCAATAAAGACCATCGTTATGTTAGGAGGAAAAAGGGGGAGGCTTGCATGCCGAAGAACACCATCCCAACCGTGAAGCACGGGGGTGGCAGCATCATGTTGAGGGGGTGCTTTGCTGCAGGAGGGACTGGTGCACTTCACAAAATAGATGGCATCATGAGGACGGAAAATTATGTGCATGTATTGAAGCAACATCTCAAGACATCAGTCAGGAAGTTAAAGCTTGGTCGCAAATGGGTCTTCCAAATGGACAATGACCCCAAGCATACTTCCAAAGTTGTGGCAAAATGGCTTAAGGACAACAAAGTCAAGGTATTGGAGTGGCCAACAAAAAGCCCTGACCTCAATCCTACAGAAAATGTGTGGTCAGAACTGAAAAAGTGTGCGCGAGCAAGGAGTCCAACAAACCTGACTCAGTTACACCAGCTCTGTCAGGAGGAATGGGCCAAAATTCACCAAACTTATTGTGGAAAGCTTGTGGGAGGCTACCCGAAACATTTGACCCAAGTTAAACAATTTAAAGGCAATGCTACCAAATACTAATTGAGTGTATGTAAACTTCTGACCCACTGGGAATGTGATGAAAGAAATAGAAGCTGAAATAAATCATTCCCTCTACTATTATTCTGACATTTCACATTCTTAAAACAAAGTGGTGATCCTAACTGACCTAAAACAGGGAATTTCTACTAGGACTAAATGTCAGGAATTGTAAAAAACTGAGTTTAAATGTATTTGGCTAAGGTGTATTTAAACTTCCGACTTCAAGTGTATGTTCTATTTTGGGACAACGTAAGTTTCCATCGGGCTGCTCAGTAACGCAACCGGTTCCATGACCATCCAAGGTTTACATTTCTCTATCTCCCACCATATTCCCCATTTCTCAACCCCATTGAGGAGTTGTTTTCAGCATGGCGGTGGAAGGTGTATGATCGCAAACCCGTGAACATATGACCTTTCTCCAGGCAACAGAGGAGGCCTGTGGTGGCGTTCCAGTCCTGTCAGGGGTGGATGCGTCAAGCCAGAAGATATTTCCCCCGCTGTCTGGCCAAGGAGAATATCACCTGTGATGTTGATGAAAATCTGTAGCCGGACCAAAACACATGACATTAATGATTTTGTTTTCGCAATGGAGTATTTTGTTTCTTGACTTATGATTTAGATTTTACTGTATTTTGACAGTTTCTTTATCTATTCTGTACAATTGATCTAACATACAGTACTGTAGTACATATAGGCCTATTTTTCTTCCTTTGCATATGCAAAATAAATTGACTGTATGTTTGCATTTTTACTGTATGTGAGCTTACATTATGGTGTTTGACATGTATTAAGTCATGTTGAAATATAAAACTAACATTTTTGCATTTGTGTTCCTTTCTTGTTTGAATACACACAAACAATATACAGTTTAATAACAACAAAATCTTATTCTTTACACTGAAATAGGTTCTGATAGTAGTGTTTTGAATACGTCACATTAGTGTGATCTCGGTTGTCACTGAGTTAGATTAATTTGATGTGTGTCTCATTTGTAAGCAGAGTTTCATTTTCAGCAGGGAGAGCATGATTTTGATTGCTGTGTTTCATTTTGAAAGATGTCTGTGGGGTTTGGAGAAATTGGCTAACTGTTTTGTGTTCAGAGTTTTGAGTACTTGCGATGTAGCTTCAACAAATGTGTTAACAATTGGGAAAAACTGTAACACAGACCACCACTACATTAACACAGACCACCACTACATTAACACAGACCACCACTACATTAACACAGACCACCACTACATTAACACAGACCACCACTAGATTTCACAGACCACCACTAGATTTCACAGACCACCCCTAAGGACAACATGCTCCAGTCACTCGCCGGCCCAATCCCAAACGGACCCCTAGACCTTACACCCGATGCACTTGCGGCGATCTGACAAGATTTGATTGCTATAAGAAATAACTTCCAGCCTATCAGAGGGCAAAAGGTGGAGATATTAACATAGGACATAGGGTCAAGGGAACCATTTGGGGCTCAGGGTGTCACTTTACAGAGGTCTAGCTGGTCCTAGATCTGTGCCTCACTGTCTCTCAACCTCCCCTTTATTGGGTGTCTCATTGACAGGAACTTGTATGACGTGTGTTGAGGCATTGATTTACCACTTCACCCTGGCAGTATGACGTGTGTTGAGGCATTGATTTACTGTAGCGCGTGAGTGGGGGGAGGAGGGAGTGGGGGGGAGGAGGGAGGGGGGGGCATCAGCAGGTAGTGCCAGGGAAGGCTGGCGTCATTGAACCAACCCTGTGTCATCTGGTCTTGCGTTGGTTGGCAGGAGCACGTTGACTATTAATGTCCCAGACGTCTAGACAAAGAGCCAGGTTCGCTCCAAGTGTGTTCAACTGTCACATGCAGAGAAAATCAGTTTTTCCAACTGGATGGACAGAATTCGTATTTGTAATGTTTGGCGAATTTGTAAGGTCATCCTCTGTCTGGTCAATAGTGTCACTCTCCTGCTGGTTACTGACCGTCTGCTCAGCTAATCTCTCTCTATAGGACCTGACCCTGGGTCTGTTGTGGCTACGGTACAGGCTAATCTCTCTCTATAGGACCTGACCCTGGGTCTGTTGTGGCTACGGTACAGGCTAATCTCTCTCTATAGGACCTGACCCTGGGTCTGTTGTGGCTACGGTACAGGCTAATCTCTCTCTATAGGACCTGACCCTTGGTCTGTTGTGGCTACGGTACAGGCTAATCTCTCTCTATAGGACCTGACCCTGGGTCTGTTGTGGCTACGGTACAGGCTAATCTCTCTCTACAGGACCTGACCCTTGGTCTGTTGTGGCTACGGTACAGGTTAATCTCTCTCTATAGGACCTGACCCTGGGTCTGTTGTGACTACGGTACAGGTTAATCTCTCTCTATAGGACCTGACCCTGGATCTGTTTTATAGACTTCAGCATCACAACAGAGAGAGAGATATCCACCAGTCATGTATCCATACATTGGCAGACCTTCAGGATTTCATCTGACTAGCTCTACAGCAGTGTATGTCTGAAGAGTTTATATGATACAGTACAGACAGACATTCTGTCTCAATGTTACACCGCTTTTACAGTAATTCACCTCAGCCTTCATGTTTATAAATGTTCATTCTTCCCCCCTGTTTATGATACAACTCTATAAAGGGCATTCAGCTTTAATCTAATAATCCATGTGCCTGTCAGATGCCGGCCTGACACAGACTGTCTCGTTGTGTACACCGCTGCTAAAAAAGCCATCTTGACTTCACACAATGGCGAGTCACCCCCACCCCTCATGTCATCACCAACCCCCCTTCTGTCCTTTGTGACCTTTGACCTTTAGAAGACAACAGTCATTTCATCTCCCAGACAAGAAGGTGACCTTGTCTGCTGGCTGAGTGCAGCCATGTTCCAGTTCTCCATTGTACGCTCAGGCATTTACGCTTTGCTTCAGACGAGACCTTGCAGTCTACTTATCCTGCCCTCCTCCTCCTTCGGTCCCCTTCGGTCCTCCAGGGTCTATTGTGAGTGGAATGATTGGTTTGTTCCCTGTCTCCTGGCTAAGACTTGGACAAAAGCTTGGGTGATTGAGTTTCAGGAAGTAGAGAGAAGGTTATCTGAAGAATACCTCCAACCTTTCACTGGAGGTTAGGGGGTTATCTTTGAATAAGAGGGAAATAGAAGGAATGAGAGAAGGGAGGGAAGAAGACGCCGGTGTCTCAGTTTGAAGGCATTCTCAAGCTTGTGTATTTTTATTTTCTACCATGTCTCAGTTATGAAAGTCAGAGATAGTTGTTGATATGAAGAGACTTCCTTTAAAAGAGTGCAGTGTTATGAAAGTCAGAGTTAGTTGTTGATAAAAAGAGACTTCCTTTAAAAGAGTGCCGTGTTATGAAAGTCAGAGTTAGTTGTTGATATGAAGAGACATAAACTCAGCAACAACAAAAAATGTCCTCTCACTGTCAACTTAGTTAATTTTCAGCAAACTTAACATGTGCAAATATTTGTATGAACATAACAAGATTCAACAACTGAGACATAAACTGAACAAGTTCCACAGACATGTGACTAACAGAAATTGATTAATGTGTCCCTGAACAAAGGGGGGGTCAAAATAAAAAGTAACAGTCAGTATCTGGTGTGGCCACCAGCTGCATTAATTACTGCAGTGCATCTCCTCCTACTGGACTGCACCAGATTTGCCAGTTCTTGCTGTGAGATGTTACCACACTCTTCCACCAAGGCACCTGCAAGTTCCAGGACATTTCTGTTAGAGAAAGACAGTGGCCCTAGCTACTGAAAGGGCCCTAGCGCTCACCCTCCTTTCCAAATAGTCCCAGACGTGCTCAAATGGATTGAGATCCGGGCTCTTCGCTGGCCATGGCAGAACACTGACATTCCTGTCTTGCAGGAAATCACGCACAGAACGAGCAGTATGGCTGGTGGCATTGTCATGCTGGAGGGTCATGTCAGGATGAGCCTGCAGGAAGGGTACCACATGAGGGAGGAGGATGTCTTCCCTGTAACGAACAGCGTTGAGAGCTCAGTCCGATGATGCTGTGACACACCGCCCCAGACCATGACGGACCCTCCAACTCTAAATCGATCCCGCTCCAGAGTACAGGCTTCGGTGTAACGCTCATTCCTACAACGATGTACGCGAATCCGACCATCACCCCTGGTGAGCCAAAACCGCGACTCGTCAGTGAAGAGCACTTTTTGCCAGTCCTGTCTGGTCCAGCGATGGTGGGTTTGTGCCCATAAGCGATGTTGTTGCCAGTGATGTCTGGTGAGGACCTGCCTTACACAGGCCTACAAGCCCTGTCCAGCCTCTCTAAGCCTATTGGGGACAGTCTGAGCACTGATGGAGGGATTGTGTGTTCCTGGTGTAACTCAGGAAGTTGTTTTTGCCGTCCTGTACCTGTCCCGCAGGTGTGATGTTCGGATGTACCGATCCTGTGCAGGTGTTGTTACACGTGGTCTGCCACTGCGAGGATGATCAGCTGTCTGTGCTGTCTCCCTGTAGCGGTGTCTTAGGCATCTCACAGTACGGACATTGCAATTTATTGCCCTGGCCACATTTGCAGTCCTCATGCCTCCTTGCGGCACGCCTAAGGCACGTTCACGTAGATGAGCAGGGACCTTGGGCATCTTTCTTTTGGTGTTTTTCAGAGTCAGTAGAATTGCCTCTTTAGTGTCCTAAGTTTTCATAACTGTGATCTTAATTGCCTACCATCTGTAAGCTGTTAGTGTCTTAACGAATGTTCCACAGGTGCATGTTCATTAATTGTTTATGGTTCATTGTACAAGCATGGGAAACAGTGTTTATTTGGATTTTTACGAATTATCTTTTTCAAGACAGGGTCCTGAAAAAGGGACATTTCTTTTTTTGCTGAGTTTACTTTAATATAGTGCAGTGTTATGAAAGTCAGAGTTAGGTGTTGATATGAAGAGACTTCCTTTAAAAGTGAAGTGCTTTGTGATAGTTTATGAAGCTTTAAACCTTTTTTGAGTCTTTGAGAGTTTTTTCCTCTCATTTTTTATTCACTGTGTCTGTGTTATGCTGCGACCTATTGAGATACTGGAGATATTTAGATTATCTGATGACTTGTATAATAGAAAAGATTGTTTGGTATATTATCCTTTTTAACCGTTAGTCACAGTATTTATAAAATGTCCGCCCACCATTACCCTTATCAAAAGTAAACTTTTATCCAATATTACTGTAACATCTCAACTGTGAAAGAGATCCTCATTTCTTCTGAAATGACTACAGTGGTTCACCCTTTGTTGGAGAAATATGCAGTTGAAACAATAAATCAATTACACCACCTGGGTTTTGGTAAAAAGCTGAGGGATAGGCTTGGAGAAATGGAACCACTCTCAAATTCATTGACAGAGCTAAGGATGCAAGGACCGACTGTGATATGTGGTTGTCTCGCATGGCTATCTTTTATGATGAATGCACTAGCTGTCGGTCGCTCCTGATAGGAGTGTCTGCTGAATGGCTAAATTGTAGTGTAGAGGCAGTGCTATGTATATTTATCTATATTATGTATTTTGTTTGTTCAGTTTCTTGTTTGGACACCAGGAAGAGTAGCCGCTTCCTCGGCAGCAGCTAATTGGGGATCCTAATAAATACTAAATACCATCAATGATATCAGCATAATAGTTTTAACCATGTTTTGAGGCTAAGCAGTGTTTGTTTACACTTACAGTGTTCACAAACATTGGAGTAAAACATGCTTATTTGGGGTTCTGATGGAGTGTGACAGCTGAACATAAGCTCATTTCTAAGTTATTTTCTTTAAGAATCAATGGGTATATACTGTATCATGAATTTACATTTACATTTATGTCATTTAGCAGACGCTCTTATCCAGAGCGACTTACAAATTGTTGCATTCACCTTATGATATTCAATTTATACATAACAAAAACATGGATGTCCTGTAGCAACTTTCCCCTTTAACAAGATAGTTTGTCACAAAATCACAGTTTGTTAGGGTCCCAAACTTTCTCGTTGATTTCAGATTGAGGCATAGACAACACAATTTAATTCAGAAGCATCTTTTGAACTGAAGTAAAGAGGTTGTTTTTTGGGTTGATCAACACATATACGGGACACAAGCTTGTGCTGAACAAAGCACTACTCATGTCCATAGAATAAAAGGGAGCAATGAGAGGAGAGATAGAATAGAAAAGAGAAGAAGCCTTAGTTCCATTGACCTCTTAGTTTGCTCTATTTCTTTGCCCTCCAGACAGACAGAGTCCCTCCATCGATTACCGTCACTGTTCTCTGGATGTCCCATTCCCGCCCCCGCCCCTTGCCCCCATGTCAGATGTACCCTCTATAAAGTCCTGACTGACAACACACTCAACGTCTGCCCAGGTTTAATATTAACTTTATTAATGTCTCATCTAAGCTGGCACTGTTACTGACAACCAGTGCCCCCTGGGTTGGTTGGAAAGGAGATGAGGGCGCTCAACCAACGTGAGTCAAGGTGCAAACCAAAAATGAGATCATCATTAATAAGGAAAAGGCCAAACACTCGCTCACCATTCATTATGTATTACTTTATTTAAACAACTTTTAAGAGCTTGAATTTCCAGCATTCAATCGGGGTGGCTGGTAGCCTAGTGGTTAGTGTGTTGGGCCAGTAACCCAAAGGTTACTGGATCAAATCCCTGAGCAGACAAGGTAAGAATCTGTTGTTCTGCCCTTGAACAAGGCAGTTAACCCACTGTTTCCTGGTAGGCTTTCACCATAAATAAGAATGTGTTCTTAACTGACTTGCTTAGTTAAATAGAAAATATATTTGTTTTTGGCACATAACCTTTCACAGAGATAGTCACCAGAGCTGCCCGCCAGTCAACAGTCGCCAGAGCTGCCCGCCAGTCGTACGTCGCCAGAGCTGCCCGCCAGTCGTACGTCGCCAGAGCTGCCCGCCAGTCGTACGTCGCCAAAGCCGCCCGCCAGTCGTACGTCACCAGAGCCGCCCGCCAGTCGTACGTCACCAGAGCCGCCCGCCAGTCGTACGTCACCAGAGCCGCCCGCCAGTCAGGAGTCGCCAGAGCCGCCCGCCAGTCAGGAGTCGCCAGAGCCGCCCGCCAGTCAGGAGTCGCCAGAGCCGCCCGCCAGTCAGGAGTCACCAGAGCCGCCCGCCAGTCAGGAGCCGCTAGAGCCACCCGCTAGTCAGAAGCCGCCAGAGCGGCCCGACTGCCCGGAACTGCCAGAGCGGCCCGACTGCCCGGAACTGCCAGAGCGGCCCGACTGCCCGGAACTGCCAGAGTGGCCCGACTGCCCGGAACTGCCAGAGTGGCCCGACTGCCCGGAACTGCCAGAGTGGCTCGACTGCCCGCCGGTTCTGCCAGAGTGGCCCGACTGCCCGCCGGTTCTGCCAGAGTGGCCCGACTGCCCGCCGGTTCTGCCAGAGTGGCCCGACTGCCCGCCGGTTCTGCCAGAGTGGCCCGACTGCCCGCCGGTTCTGCCAGAGTGGCCCGACTGCCTTCCGGGTCTGCCAGAGTGGCCCGACTGCCTTCCGGGTCTGCCAGAGTGGCCCGACTGTCCTCCGGCCCAGCCCGAGTGGCCCGTCTACCCAGAGCTGCCGGGGTGGGTCGTCTGCCCGGAACTGCCAGAACCAGAGCCACCTCCAGATATAGGTGGGTTGGGGAGGGGGGGTGTAGCACAGTGCCGTCGTTGACGGCAGCCACCCTCCCTTCCCTCCCTTTAGTTTAGGGGGATTTTTTGTTGTTTTTTGTGGTTTTTGTTATTTTTGAGGTGCTTCCGGGGTTAGCACCTTTAGGGGGGGGGGGGGGTACTGTCACGTCCTGGCCAGTATAAGGGTTAATTGTTATTGTAGTTTGGTCAGGACGTGGCAGAGGGTATTTGTTTTATGTGGTTCAGGGTGGTGGTTTTGTAGTAAGGGCATTTGATTTAGTATTCCGGAGGTTTTTGGGCACTGTTGGAGATTCATGTATTCTATGTTTAGTCTAGGTAGTCTGTTTCTATGTTGAGTTAATTGGGGTGGACTTCCAATTGAAGGCAGCTGTGTGTTGCCTTTGATTGGAAGTCCTATATTAGTTGGGTGTGTTTGTCTGTGTGTTTGTGGGAGGTTGTTCTGTGTTTAGCCTTGTGCC
Source organism: Salmo trutta (assembly GCF_901001165.1). Lineage (NCBI taxonomy): Eukaryota > Metazoa > Chordata > Actinopteri > Salmoniformes > Salmonidae > Salmo > Salmo trutta. The sequence continues at coordinate 8,911,279 of NC_042981.1, read as the reverse complement.
TTGCCAGACTGTCTGTAATTCGTGAGTTGTTTTTGTTCTTTTTTGTGTTCTTTTTTATTTAATAAATGTTCAAAATGAACAAACGCAGTCCTCCTGCATTTTGGTCCTCCTTCACCGACGATAACCGTGACAGTACGCATAGAAAAAAAGCACGGGAAAATAAACCCACATTTAATAAAATGTCTTCAAAACTGTATGAGAAAATAAGATATTCATATTTTCATGGGATATACATCTCAAAGAGATCTTGTTTTTCTCCTGATCTCAAGGAGAACCCATTTAGGTATGAAGTGTGTCTTTATCTGCACAGTTCATTATCATTTTGAAAAGGACTCTTTAAATTTATACAAGGTCGCACTTAAAGCCCCTTGATTAGCATTAGTTTCCTTTTTTAAATGTTTTTATTTTTTTATTTCACCTTTATTTAAACGGGTAGGTCTGGTTGAAAACAAGTTTCTCATTTACAACTGCGACCTGGCCAAGATAAAGCAAAGCAGTGCGACAAAAACAACAACACAGAGTTACACATGGGATCAACAAACGTACAGTCAATAACACAACAGAAAAATGTATGTACAGTGTGTGCAAATGTAGTAAGATTAGGGAGGTAAGGCAATAAATAGGCCATAGAGGCAAAATAATTATAATTTAACATTAACACTGGAGTGATAGATGTGCAGATGATGATGTGCAATTAGAGATACTTGGTTGCACAAGAGCAAAAAGATAAATAACAATTTTGGGCATTAGGTAGTTGGGTGTGCTATTTACAGACTAGCTGTGTACAGCTGCTCTGACAACTGATGCTTAAAGTTAGAGGGAGATATAAGACTCCAGTTTCAGTGATTTTTGCAATTTGTTCCAGTCATTGGCAGCAGAGACCTGGAAGGAAAGGCGGCCAAAGTAAGTGTTGACTTTGGGGATACCTGCTGGAGCGTGTGCTACGGGTGGGTGTTGCTATGGTGACCAGTGAGCTGAGATAAGGCGGGGCTTTACCTAGCAAAGACTTATAGATGACCTGGAGCCAGTGGGTTTGGCGGCGAATATGTAACGAGGGCCAGCCAACGAGAGCATACATGTCGCAGTGGTGGGTAGTATATGGGGCTTTGGTGACAAAACGGATGGCACTGTGATAGACTACATCCAGATTGCTGAGTAGAGTGTTGGAGGCTATTTTGTAAATGACATCACTGAAGTCAAGGATCGGTAGGATTTTTTACGAGGATATGTTTGGCAGCATGAGTGAAGGAGGCTTTATTTGTGAAATAAGAAGCCGATTCTAGATTACATTTTGGATTGGAGATGCTTAATGTGAGTCTGGAAGGAGAGTTTACAGTCTAACCAGACACCTAGGTATTTGTAGTAGTCCACATATTCTAAGTCAGAACCGTCTAGAGTAGTGATGCTAGTCGGGTGCGGGCAGCAATCGGTTGAAGAGCATGCATTTAGTTTTACTAGTATTTAAAAGCAGTTGGAGGCCACGGAAGGAGTGTTATATGGCATTGAAGCTCGTTTGGAGGTTTGTTAACACAGTGTCCAAAGAAGGGTCAGATGTATACAGAATGGTGTCATCTGCGTAGAGGTGGATCAGAGAATCATCAGCAGCAAGAGCGCCATCATTGATATATACATTGAAAAGAGTAGGCCCGAGAATTGAACCCTGTGGCACCCCCATAGAGACTGCAAGAGGTCCGGACAACAGGCCCTCCAATTTGACACACTGAACTCTATCTGAGAAGTAGTTGGTGAACCAGGCGAGACGTCATTTTAGAAACCAAGGCTATTGAGTCTGCCGATAAGAATGCAGTGATTGACAGAGTCGAAAGCCTTGGCCAGGTCGATGAAGATGGCTGCACAGTACTGTCTTTTATCGATGGTGGTTATGATATCGTTTAGGACCATGAGTGTGGCTGAGGTGCACCCATGACCAGCTCGGAAACCAGATTGCATTGTGGAGAAGGTACGGTGGAATTCGAAATGGTCGGTGATCTGTTTGTTAACTTGGCTTTCGAAGATTTTTAGAAAGGCAGGGCAGGATGGATATAGGTCTATAACAGTTTGGGTCTAGAGTGTCTCCCCCTTTGCAGAGGGGGATGACCGCGGCAGCATTCCAATCTTTGGGGATCTCAGATGATACAAAGAGAGGTTGAACAGGTTAGTAATAGGGGTTGCAACAATTTTAGTGCATAATTTTAGAAAGAGAGGGTGCAGATTGTCTAGCCCAGCTGATTTGTAGGGTTCCAGATTTTGCAGGTCTTTCAGAACATCAGCTGTCTGGATTTTGGTGAAGGAGAAGTGGGAGGGGGGGCTTGGGCAAGTTGCTGCAGGGGGGTGTAGAGCTGTTGGCCAGGGTAGGGGTAGCCAGGTGGAAAGCATGGCCAGCCATAGAAAAACGCTTATTGAAATCATCGATTATCGTAGATTTATCAGTGGTGACAGTGTTTCCTAGCCTCAGTGCAGTGGGCAGCTGGGAGGAGGTGGTCTTATTCTCCATGGATTTTAGTGTCCCAAAACTTTTGGGAATTAGTGCTACAGGATGCACATTTCTGTTTGAAATAGGTAGCCTCAGCTTTCCTAACTAACTGTGTATATTGGTTCCTGACTTCCCTGAAAAGTTGCATATTGCGGGAGCTATTCAATGCTAATGCGGAATGCCACAGGATGTTTTTGTGCTGGTTAAGGGCAGTCAAGTCTGGAGTGAACCAAGGGCTATATCTGTTCCTGGTTCAACATTTTTTAAATGGGGCATGTTTATTTAAGATGGTGAGGGGAGCACTTTTAAAGAATAACCAGGCATCCTCTACTGACGGGATGAGGTCAATATCCTTCCAGGATACCCAGGCCAGGTCAATTAGAAAGGCCTGCCCGCTGAAATGTTTTAGGGAGCATTTGACAGTGATGAGGGGTGGTCGTTTGACCGCGGACCCATTACGGACGCAGGCAACGAGGCAGTGATCGCTGAGATCCTGGTTGAAGACAGCAGAGGTGTATTTAGAGGGCAAGTTGGTCAGGATGATATCTAAGATGGTGACCATGGTTACGGATTTAGTGTTGTACCTGGTAGGTTCCTTGATAATTTGTGTGAGATTGAGGGCATCTAGCTTAGACTGTAGGACAACCTGGGTGTTAAGCATGTCCCAGTTTAGGTCACCTAACAGTACGAACTCTGAAGATAGATGGGGGGCAATCAATTCACATATGTTGTCCAGGGCACAGCTGGGGGCTGAGGGGGGTCTATAACAAGCAGCAATGGTGACAAACTTATTTCTGGAAAGGTGGATTTTTAAAAGTAGAAGCTCGATTTGTCTGAGCACAGATCTGCATAGTATAACAGAACTCTGCAGGCTATCTCTGCAGTAGATTGCAACTCTGCCCCCTTTGGCAGTTCTATCTTGACGGAAAATGTTGTAGTTGGGGATGGAAATTTCAGAATTTTTGGTGGCCTTCCTATGCCAGGATTCAGACATAGCAAGGACATAAGGGTTGGCGGAGTGTGCTAAAGCAGTGAATAAAACGAACTTAGGGCGGAGGCTTCTGATGTTAACATGCATGAAACTGAGGCTTTTACGATTACAGAAGTCAACAAATGAGAGCGCCTGCGTAATAGGTGTGATTCTGGGGGCTGCAGGGCCTGGATTAACCTCTACATCGCCAGAAGAGCAGAGGAGGAGTAGGATAAGGTTATGGCTAATGGCTATAACCTTGCATATTTCTCGGCGTGGTTGAATAGATTCATGGCATATTGTACAGACAAGGGTATGGTAGAATGTGAGTACAGGGGAGGTAAATCTAGGCATTGAGTGACAATGAGAAAGGTTTTGTCTCTAGAGGTACCAGTTAAGCCAGGTGATGTCACAGCATGTGTGGGGGTGGGACAAAAGAGAGCTATCTAAGGCATGTTGGGCAGGGCTGGGGGCTCTACAGAGCAAACAGACAATAATAACTTACTGAAACAGCAGTAGACAAGGCATATTGACATTAGGGAGAGTCATGTGTAGCCGAGTGATCGTAGAGTCCAATAAGCAGCAATAGGTGAGTCAGGTAACCGTTCGGTAGTCGCTACTACGCTAGGCTAGCTGGAGACACAGCGATTCAGAAAGCAAGTGGGCCGGGGCTAGCAGATGGGCCTTCGGAAACGTCCCAACAGAAAAGCCTGTTGAAACCACCTCGGCAGACCAGTCGTGATGGATCGGCAGGGCTCCGTGTCGGCAATAAAGGGTCCAGGCCAATTGGCAAAATAGGTATTATAGCCCAAGAATTACCTGGTAGACCTCTTCGGCTAGCCGGGAGATGGGCCTAGCTCAAGGCTAACTGGTGCTTGCTACAGGACAGAGGTGTTAGCCAGCAGTAGCCACTCGATTGCAGCTAGCTAGCTGCGATGATCCGGTGTAATGGTCCAGAGCTTTCGGCAGGAATCCGGTGATGTGGTAGAGAAAAAGCAGTCCGATATGCTCTGGGTTGATATCACACTGTGCAGACTGGCAGGTATTGACCGAGCTGAAGCTGGCTGGTGTCCGAGGTAACGGTGAAGACCGCTAGCAGTGGCTAACTGACTACTAGTAGCTAGTTAGCTGGCTAGCTTCTGATGGGGGTTCCGATTCTAAAGTATAAAAATAGCAGATCTGTACCACATTGGGTGATGCAGGTTGCAGGAAAGTATATTCAGTTCGTAGATGGAAAGGGAGATTTAAAATATATACGAAATATATACAAAAGAAACGAGGAAAACGACTATTTACAACGGGACAAGACAAACACACATCCAACTGCTACGCCATCTTTCAATAGTTTCACATTTTCCCTTTCAACTTGATTGCATTCATAAGGCATGAGAACTGTCCTACTGATTGATATCTGATTGGATCATCAGGTAGCTTCTCAAGGGAATGTGATAGTGAGACTATTTGAGGTTTTGAGAGAACCTGACATTTTTCTAAATAATCTCAATTAGTACATTACTCTTTCTTTCTTTCTTTCTTTCTTTCTTTCTTTCTTTCTTTCTTTCTTTCTCTCTCTCTCTCTCTCTCTCTCTCTCTCTCTCTGTCTAGCTGTCTCTCTCTATCTCTCTCAATTCAATTCGAAGGGCTTTATTGGCATGGGAAACATATGTTTACATTGCCAAAGTAAGTCAAATAGATAAACCGAAGTAAAATTAACAATAAAAATGTAACAGTAAATATTACACTCACAAAAGTTCCAAAGGAATAAAGACATTTCAAATGTCATGTTATGCCTATATACAGTGTTTTAGCGATGTGCAAATATTAAAGTAAAAAAGGGAAAATAAATAAATATTGGTTGTATTTACAATGGTGTTTGTTCTTCACTGGTTGTCCTTTTCTTGTGGCAACAGGTCACAAATCTTGCTGTTGTGATCACCCAATGAAATGGGAGTTTGTCAAATTTGGATTTGTTTTCAAATGCTTTGTGGGTCTGTGAAATCTGAGGGAAATATGTGTCTCTAATATGGTCATACATTTGGCAGGAGGTTAGGAAGTGCAGCTCAGTTTCCACCTCATTTTGTGGGCAGTGAGGCCAGGGTGTGGGTGTGGCCAGGGATGGTCTCCCTCTCTCTCTGTCTGTCTGTCTGTCTGTCTGTCTGTCTGTCTGTCTGTCTGTCTGTCTGTCTGTCTCTCTCGCTCACTTACTCACTCACTCACTCACTCACTCACTCACTCACTCACTCACTCTGGAATTCTCTAAACACTACTCTCTCCCCTTGTGTTTCTATGTCCATCCATCTGTCCGTCAGTGGATGTGATAAGCCACACCACAGACACATGATCATGTTAATCCCTAACTCTGCACCTGACAGTTCTCAGAACCTCATTGGTTACCATGAAAAAGCCTAAATCCTCTAAAACCATTCCCAAATCTGTCCTTTACAGGCCCTCTCTCGTAATCTGCTCTTACCCTGCTGCTCACATAGTCCCTGATTTCATTTGTAGACCACACAAATGAAATCAGGTTGTACACCGTAGCCTTTCACCTATAGATGTGGATAAGAGAGAGAAGATTAAAGTTCCAACAAAATGTCAAATTTGATCTATTTCTGTATGGTAGTCAATGGGGTGAACTAGACAGTTCACAGGTGTCCGATTCATTGACTTTAGTGTTTCACAGGGAGGGAGGAAGTAGGAGTATGACAGTACTGATGCAGTGCAGCACAGAGGTAATGTTTCCTATCTCTCATTGTCACAGAGGATCCTATTGTTGAATCTGGAGTATTGTAGACTTAACTGAAAGACGAAACCGCTTTTGTGATACTGCAATACCAAAGACATGACGCGCAGATTACAACATTTCCAAAAAGGCATCAATAGATTAAAATGAAATCTTCTTTAATCCAATCAGTGCTGTGTTTTCTCTCTACTACAGCTCTCTGTTTCTCTCTCTCTATCTCTCTTTCTCGCTTGCTCTATCTCTCTTTCTCGCTCGCTCTCTCTTTCTCTCTCTTTCTCGCTCGCTCTCTCTCTCTTTCTCTCTTTCTCTCTCGCTCTCGCTCTCTCTTTCTCTCTCGCTTTCTCTCTCTCTCTCTCTCTCTCTCTTTCTCTCTCACTCACTTTTTCTCTCTCTCTCTGTCGCTCGCTCTCTTTCTCTCTCCCTCTCTCTTTCTCTATATATCTTTCTCTCTTTCTCTCTCACTTTCTCTCTCTCTCTCTCTCTCTCTCTCTCTCTCTTTCTCTCGCTTTATCTTTCTCTCTTTCTCTCTCTACCTTTCTATCTTTCTCTCTCTCTTTCTCTCTCTCGCTCTCTTTCTCTCTCGCTTTCTCTTTCTCTCTCTCTCTTTCTCTCTCCCTCTCTCTCTTTCTCTATATATCTTTCTCTCTCTCTTTCTCTCTCTCTCTCTCTCTTTCTCTCACTTTGTATTTCTCTCTTTCTCTCTCTCTTTCTCTCTTTATCTCTCTCTTTCCATTTACTCCAACACAATGTTCTGTACAGTATGTCCAGTTCTTTAGGTATTTGCTTAGCGATAGATGCATTCGCAAACATTGCCACATACATTGATAAAATATGCCCCCCCCGCAGCAAAGACCTTGAGTCATCTCACCTTAGCCCAATCTTTACATCTTTACATTTTGATGAACGACAGTGGTTGTTCCTAACCAAGAGACCAGTCCCACCTAGTCAACAGACGTATGTAGGGGACCTCATGAGCTGTCCTGAACTTCTATGGGCAAGGTGGGACGTTTGCGTCCCACCCTAGTCAACAGCCAGTGGAATCGCGTGGCGCGAAATACAAATACCTCAAAAATGCTATAACTTCAATTTCTCAAACATATGACTATTTTACACCATTTTAAAGACAAGACTCTCGTTAATCTAACCACATTGTCCGATTTCAAAAATGCTTTACAGCGAAAGCAAAACATTAGATTATGTCAGGAGAGTACCCTGCCAAAAATAATCACACAGCCATTTTCAAAGCAAGCATATATGTCACAAAAAACAAAACCACAGCTAAATGCAGCACTAACCTTTGATGATCTTCATCAGATGACACTCCTAGGACATTATGTTATACAATACATGCATGTTTTGTTCAATCAAGTTCATATTTATATCAAAAAACTGCTTTTTACATTAGCATGTGATGTTCAGAACTAGCATACCCACCGAAATCTTCCGGTGAATTTACTAAATTACTCATGATAAACGTTGACAAAATACATAACAATTATTTTAAGAATTATTGATACAGAACTCCTTTATGCAATCGCGGTGTCAGATTTTAAAATAGCATTTCGGCGAAAGCACATTTTGCAATATTCTGAGTACATAGCTGGGCCATCACGGCTAGCTATTTTGACACCCACCAAGTTTGGGGCTCACTAAATTCAGAATTACTATTAGAAAAATTGGATTACCTTTGCTGTTCTTCGTCAGAATGCACTCCCAGGACTTCTACTTCAACAACAAATGTTGTTTTGGTTCCAAATAATCCATAGTTATATTCAAATAGCTCCGTTTTGTTTGTGCGTTCAGGTCACTATCCGAAGGGTGACGCGCGAGCGCATTTCGTGACAAAAAATGTCCAAATATTCCATTACCGTACTTAGAAGCATGTCAAGCGCTGTTTAAAATCAATTTTAAACATCTCAGTCTCACTGTCCCCAGGCTGACCACTCACAAACAGAGCTGTTAGACTTTGCCCAGAGACAGCAGACACCCCATTCCACTTTCTGGCAACTTTAGAGAGCCAATGGGAGCCTTAGAAAGTGTCACGTTGCAGCACAGATGCTGTATTTTTGATAGAGATGCAACAGAAGGACAACAAATTGTCAGACAGGGCACTTCCTGTATGGAATCTTCTCAGGTTTTGGCCTGCCATATGAGTTCTGTTATACTCACAGACACCATTCAAACAGTTTTAGAAACTTTAGAGTTTTTTCTATCCAAATCTACTAATTATATGCATATTCCCGTTTCTGGGCAAGAGTAGTAACCAGTTTAAATCGGGTACGTTTTTTATCCGGCAGTGCAAATACTGCCCCCTAGCCCAAGGAGTTACCAGCAGTGGTTCCTGCACCGTGGACAGACAGCCATAAATAATCTAGACCCACATACAACTGTAGGTATCTCTTACGCTTTTGACAATGATTTTAAATGAAGCCTAATTCACGTGATATGCCTAAATACTAGGCCAATAAATAATCCCATATTTTTTGAAGTATTTAATTAAGCTGCGTCATGTTATTTCAAGTTAATCCTTTTGGAGCTCAATATCACTTTCTTAAAAAAATATCCCTAAATTGGGCATGCCTATGTGTTCGGTGATTAATGAACATTCAACATTTTATGCAACATTATGCAACAGCTGACATGACTTGTCATAACCTGTCAAAATATGGTCATAACACTTTCCTGATCCATAACATTACACCTGTTTTGACATATACTGTGCCTTGCAAAAGTATTCATCCCCCTTGGCGTTTTAACTATTTTGTTGCATTACAACCTGTAATTTAAATTGATTTTTATTTGGATTTCATGTTATGGACATACACGAAAAAGTCCAAATTGGTGAAGTGAAATGAAAAAAAATAACGTGTTTAAAAAAATTGGTGGTGCGTGCATAAATATTCACCCCCTTTGCTATGAAGACACTAAATAAGATTTGGTGCATCCAATTACCTTCAAAAGTCACATAATTAGTTAAATAAAGTCCACCTGTTTGCAATCTAAATGTCACATGATTTCAGTATATATATATATACCTGTTCTGAAAGGCCCCAGAGTCTGCAACACCACTAAGCAAGGGGCACCACCAAGCAAGCGGCACCATGAAGACCAAGGAGCTCTCCAAACAGGTCAGGGACAAAGTTGTGGAGAAGTACAGATCATGGTTGGGTTGTAAAAAAAATTCCGAAACTTTGAACATCCTACAGAGCACCATTAAATCCATTATTAAAACATTTAAAGAAAATGGCACCACAACAAACCTGCCAAGAGAGGGCCACCCACCAAAACTCACAGACCAGGCAAGGAGGGCATTAATCAGAGAGGCAACAAAGACACCAAAGATAACCCTGAAGGAGCTGCAAAGCTCCACAGCGGAGATTGGAGTACCTGTCCATAGGACCACTTTTAGCCGTACACTCCACAGAGCTGGGCTTTACGGAAGAGTGGCCAGAAAAAAAGCCATTGCTTAAAGAAAGAAATAAGCGAACACGTTTGGTGTTCACCAAAAGACAAGTGGGAGACTCCCCAAACATATGGAAGAAGGTACGCTGGTCAGATGAGACTAAGATTTAGCTTTTTCGCCATCAAGGAAAACGCTATGTCTGGCGTAAACCCAACACCTCTCATCACTCCGAGAACACGATCCCCACAGTGAAGCATGGTGGTAGCAGCATTATGCTGTGGGTATATTTTTCATCAGCAGGGACTGGGAAACTGGTCAAAATTGAAGAAATTATGGATGGCGCTAAATACAGGGAAATCCTTGAGGGAAACCTGTTTCTGTCTTCCAGAGATTTGAGACTGGGATGGAGGTTCACCTTCCAGCAGGACAATGACCCTAAGCATACTGCTAAAGCAACACTCGAGTGGTTTAAGAGGAAAAATGTAAATGTCTTGGAATGGCCTAGTCAAAGCCCAGACCTCAATCCAATTGAGAATCTCTGGTATGACTTAAAGATTGCTGTACACCAGCAGAACCCATTCAACTTGAAGGAGTTGGAGCAGTTTTTCCTTGAAGAATGGGCAAAAATCCCAGTGACTAGATGTGCCAAGCCGATAGAGACATACCCCAAGAGACTTGTAGCTGTAATTGCTGCAAAAGGTGGCTCTACAAAGTATTGACTTGGGGGGGGATGAATAGTATGCACACTCAAGTTGTCTTATTTCTTGTTTGTTTCACAATGAAAAATATTTGATACAACCCCCCCCCCAAAAAAATACATTTTAATTCCAGGTTGTAAGGCAACAAAATAGGACAAATTCCAAGGTGTGTGAATACTTTCGCAAGGCACTGTATTGCGTTAGAGTGTCAAAGCCCACATTTATTCAAATGTATTTTCTCAAGAAGTTTCCTTTCGTTTGAAAGTTGTTTATTAAGTCCTTTGTTGTTGTTGTAATTATTTCATTACAGTCATGTATTTTTAATCATATTTTAAATAACTTGCAGAAAATACACTTTATGACGCTGTCATGAAGCATTATGACCATCATAATCATGTAAGCCAGAAAGGCCTACCACGAACATGCGCTAATGTCAGTCATATGTCAAAAAAAAAATCCTATTCCTAAATCCGCTCCTGCATTCATCCCAGTCATCAGCAACAGAGCAACAGACATATTATGACATGGTTATGACTGTGTCATAACATGTTGTGACGCTGGGTGTCAAGTAAAGTTTTACCGTTTTTATCTTTCTTCTTAAAACAAGTTTCAACCAGATTACTTAGACTTTTTCTGAAATTGCTACGTGGATACGGGCCCAGCACTCCTCCTATGAGATGCTTTGTGGATACGGGCCCAGCATTCCTTCTCTGAGACGCATTGTGGATACGGGCCCTGAACAGGGAAAACTAGGGCCTGGTTATATATTTCAAGGTCAGCATGAACTTGGACAGTCCAGAGCTTAGGTTGGCAACCACAATCCATCCACATCCTGTCCTGATCCTGTGAAAGAAAGAAAGGATACCACATGAGACAGTTTATTTTCATCATGCTATGTAACATTACATCATTTTAGGTAACTCCTACTCCATCCACTCTCCCAGGCTGCATCATATTCCACCACGACAAAGGTTACTAAGTTACTAATACTTCATTGAAAGATCTTGACCCACTTTGGAAGCCATTAAGGTACTAGATATTAGACTTGTTGATGAGGGTGTGTTATCAAAAATGAAATAACAATCTTGGGGTAACCAAGAGATTGCAGAAGTTGAGCAGTAACTAGAAGGTTGCTAGTTCAAGTCCCGGGAAAGGCAGAGCGAGCTACAGCTAGTTCAAGATCTGGGCAAGGCAGAGCGAGCTACAGCTAGTTCAAGATCCGGGCAAGGCAGAGCGAACTGCAGCTAATTCAAGATCCGGGAAAGGCAGAGCGAGCTACAGTTAGTTCAAGATCCGGGCAAGGCAGAGCGAGCTACAGCTAGTTCAAGATCCGGGCAAGGCAGAGCGAGCTACAGCTAGTTCAAGATCCAGGCAAGGCAGAGCAAGCTGCAGCTAGTTCAAGATCCGGGCAAGGCAGAGCGAGCTGCAGCATGTTCAAGATCCGGGCAAGGCAGAGCGAGCTACAGCTAGTTCAAGATCCGGGCAAGGCAGAGGGAGCTACAGCTAGTTCAAGATCCGGGCAAGGCAGAGCGAGCTACAGCTAGTTCAAGATCCGGGCAAGGCAGAGGGAGCTACAGATAGTTCAAGATCCGGGCAAGGCAGAGCGAGCTACAGCTAGTTCAAGATCCGGGCAAGGCAGAGGGAGCTACAGATAGTTCAAGATCCGGGCAAGGCAGAGCGAGCTACAGCTAGTTCAAATCCTGGGCACGGCAGAGCGAGCTACAGCTTGTTCAAGATCCGGGCAAGGCAGAGCGAGCTGCCATGTATTATGGGTGCACATTGGCAATGGCAAGCTTATGGTAAAAGTCTTACTTTGCATTATAATATAAAGCAATTGTACACAAGAGGCCGTGGTAAATGATCTTAGCATCTCTTCGTACGTATGACCTCAGCACAGCCATGCTAAGAAAGTGGTTTACCTCAACCTTGAGTGTACAATTGCTTTTCTGCAATGGGTTACCAACGTAATATTAAAACAATGAGTCACATATTTTCATTAAAAACTTTAGTTTGATGAATGTATTCATACAATTCATCCTTCCACAAGGATATAATCCCGACAAGTCTAGACACCCGTTCTATTGGCATCGTTACCTACCAAGCCGACTGGTCATCCATTCGATGACCAGGTTGCCATGCCAAACAAATATGGTTGCTTTGCAGGCTCATCCCCCTTGCTTGCTAGCCAACTGTCACGCCCTGACATTAGAGATCCTTATTATTCTCTATGTTTGGTTAGGTCAGGGTGTGACTCGAGTGGGAAAGTCTATGTTTTCTATTTCTTTGTTTTTGGCCGTTTGTGGTTCCCAATCAGAGCCAGCTGTCTACTGTTGTCTCTGATTGGGGATCATATATAAGTAGTCATTTTCCTTTTGGGTTTTGTGGGATCTTGTTTTCTGTTTAGTGTCTGTGCCTGACAGAACTGTGCGCTTTCACCTTTTGGTATTTTGTTTTAGTGTTTGGTGAATAAAATAATCATGAACACTTTCCACTCTGCGCTTTGGTCTACTCTTCCAACCACCAACGAGAGCCGTTACAGAAGATCCCACCAAAATGGACCAAGCAGCATGGCCAGGATGAGTGGACATGCAAGGAAATATGGTCCCGTGTGGCTCAGTTGGTAGAGCATGGTGTTTGCAATGCCAGGGTTGTGGGTTCAATTCCCACGGGGACCAGTATGGGGGATTTAAAAAAAAATGTAATGTATGAAAAGTATGCATTCACTACTGTAAGTCGCTCTGGATAAGAGCGTCTGCTAAATGACTAAATGTAAATGTTTAGACCTGAGCCAACTCCCTGTGCTTACTGTGGGGAGCGTGTGACCGGTCAGGCACTGTGTTATGCGGTGATGCGCACTGTATATCCAGTGCGCATTCACAGCCCGGTGCGCTCGTTGCCGGCTCCCCGCATTTGCCAGGCTAGGACGGGTTATGACGGCTCAGCGCTCCTGGTCTCCAGTACGCTTCCTCGGTCCAGGATATCCTGCGCCGGCTCAATGCACGGTGTCGCCTGTGCGCCTTCACAGCCCAGTGCGTCCTGTGCCAGCACCCCGCACTTGCCGGGCTAAAATGAGCATCCAGCCAGGACGGGTTGTGCCAGCCCTACGCTCCAGACCTCCACTGCGCCTCCCCAGCTCGGTACATCCTATGCCTGCTCCACACACCCAGTCTCCAGTGCGTCTCTCCAGCCTGGTATGCCCTGTGCCTGCTCCACGCACCTGGGCCTCCAGTGCGTCTCTCTAGCCTGGTACGGCCTGTGCCTGCTCCACGCATCCAGTCTCCAGTGCGTCTCCCCAGCCTGGTACGCCCTGTGCCGGCTTCACGCACCAAGCCTCCAGTGATGATCCATGACATAAAGCCTGCAGTGATGATCCATGGCACGAAGCCTCTAGTGATGATCCATGGCACAAAGCCTCCAGTGATGATCCATGGTCCGAAGCCTCCAGTGATGATCCATGGCACGAAGCCTCCAGTGATGAGCCATGGCAAGAAGCCTCCAGTGATGATCCATGGCAAGAAGCCTCCAGTGATGATCCATGGCAAGAAGCCTCCAGTGATGATCCATGGCCCGAAGCCTCCAGAGCCTCCAGCGACGGTCTGCAGTCCGGAGCCTCCAGCGACGGTCGGCAGTCCGGAGCCTCCAGCGACGTGTCCCTGTCCGGAGTCTCCAGCGACGTGTCTCAGTCTGGAGCCTGCAGCGGCGGTCTCCAGTCCGGAGCCTCCAGCGACAGTCCCCAGTCCGGAGCCTGCAGCGACGGTCTCCAGTCCGGAGCCGCCAGCGATAGTCCCCAGTCCGGAGCCTGCAGCGACGGTCCCCAGTCCGGAGCCTCCAGCGATGTTTCCCAGCGATGGTTCCCAGGCTTTGCAGGCTCATCCCCCTTGCTTGCTAGCCAACTGTCACGCCCTGACCTTAGAGATCCTTTTTATTCTCTACGTTTCTTTGTTTTTCTTTGTTTTTGGCCGAGTGTGGTTCCCAATTAGAGGCAGCTGTCTATCGTTGTCTCTTTTTGGGGATCATATATAAGTTGTCATTTTCCTTTTGGGTTGTGTGGGATCTTGTTTCTGTTTAGTGTCTGTGCCTGACAGTGTGCCTGACAGAACTGTGCGCTTTCGTTTTCGCCTTTTGTTATTTTGTTTTAGTGTTTTGTGAACACTTTCCACGCTGCGCTTTAGTCTACTCTTCCTACCACCAACGAGAGCCGTTACACCAACTGCATAGCTAACAAACAATTACTTCAAACTGAATCTGGAGAGACAGCAAATTAGCTATAGCCTTAAAAATGATGCTGATGCATGATTTCGCCGGTGTCAGACAAACTTCCTGTCTCGTCCTGACACATTCTCTATTGGAAAGTGGAGATCGCATTTAAAACAAACAATGTTGCAAAGGTCGGAGAGGAAGACAGTACAAACCCCCATTGTTGCAAAACCACATGTAAGCCTCAAAGCAAGGGCAAATAATGTGTTTAATAAAATCCTTAGCGGTTTTCTTTAGTAATTTGCTCTGCTATCAAGAACAGCGCAGTTATGTTTCAGATGGAACCGTAAACAAGTATTTTTGGGTCATACCCGTGCTAAACAGTTTTTTTTAGACCGGCTTAGAACAAGACTCAACCAATCAATTGTTTTGACCAACCTGACATTTAGCAGACCATTTTATCCAAAGCGACTTATTATATCCTCACCACTTCCCCTCCTCCCCCTCACCACTTCCTCTCCTCCCCCTCACCACTTCCCCTCCTCCCCCTCACCACTCATCCACCTCCCCCTCACCACTTCCCTTCCTCCCCCTCACCACTTCTCCTCCCCCTCCCCCTCACCACTTCCCCACCTCCCCCTCACCACTTCCCCCTCCTCCCCCTCACCACTGCCCCCTACTCCCCTCACCACTTCCCCTCTGCCCCCTCACCACTTCTCCTTCTCCCCTCATCACTTCCCCTCCTCCCCCTCACCACTTCCCCTCCTCCCCCTCACCACTTCCCCTCCTCCCCACACTACTCTTCCTCCTTCCCTCACCACTTCCCCTCCTCCCCCTCACCACTTCCCCTCCTCCCCTCATCACTTCCCCTCCTCCCCCTTACCACTTCCCCTCCTCCTGCTCACCACTTCCCCCCCCACTGCTCTTCCTCCAACCCTCAGCACTTTCCCTCCTCCCCCCACCCCTTCCCCTCCCCCCGCCCACCCAAAACAACTCTCATTATAACCTCTAAAACAAAACAGGGACAGAACAAGTGGGTGATTCATGGCTGGAGCGAGGCATTGGCAACGGCTTTCATCATTCGATTCCCATGGCCGAGACAGAGACAAAAGGGCGATTGTAACAATCACTTGTCTCTTCTTGCTCTGACGGACCTCACAGGCCCAGAGTGTTTTGTACTTTAGAGGAAGGATGAATACATATTCCAATTGATGTTGAATAACAAAGATGATGATGATCCCATCCTGTCCTCCCTCCTTCATTCTTTATCCAGGGTGTGGAGTGAGGGATAGAGATGAGACAGATGGAAGATTAGAGGGGTGTCTATTAAGGTATGGGGGGGGGGGGTAGTGAGTGAGACAGACAGTTTGTAAAAGTGGGACATCCACCTTATTTTAGGTGCCATTTGAGAGAGGAGAGAAAAGAGAGAGAACATAATGAAGACGTATTGGTGCAAGAAGGGTTGAGGCAGAGGGTGTCCTAAAATGTGCACATTACTTTGGCAGTGACCAGTCTGGTGGTGGTGATGATGATGATGATGATGACAAGTATTTTGCAGTGAAATATATAGGGTGAGCATTCCAGGACAGTTTGATAGAGCAGCTTGAATGAGATAAGAGCATGTTTGATAGAGAGAAGAGCACAGGGAGGAGATAGAGGGGGCGAGGGACCGAGAGAGCAAGAGAGATGGAGGTCTGTCAAAACATTTGAAAGGTCTCATGTTTTACGAGACACTTCTGGTCTGTGCATGTACTCTCCCATCCTGCCTTAACTGTGTTTTACAGCTAAAAATAGGAAACATCTACTCTCATCCCTTCATCTTTTATCACTCTGTCCCAGGGCAGATGGATTCCTCAGATTCCTGGAATGATGACAGCTGCAGAGCAGCCCCACTGTGGAACTAGCTGTGACTAATAATTGCCACTGTGGAACTAGCTAATACTAATGATTCCCACTGTGGAACTAGCTATGACTAATGATTCCCACTGTGGAGCTAGCTATGACTAATGATTGCCACTGTGGAACTAGCTATGACTAATGATTGCCACTGTGGAACTAGCTATGACTAATGATTCCCACTGTGGAACTAGCTATGACTAATGATTGCCACTGTGGAACTAGCTGTGACTAATGATTCCCACTGTGGAACTAGCTGTGACCAATGATTGCCACTGTGGAACTAGCTATGACTAATGATTCCCACTGTGGAACTAGCTATGACTAATGATTCCCACTGTGGAACTAGCTATGACTAATGATTCCCACTGTGGAGCTAGCTATGACTAATGATTCCAACTGTGGAACTAGCTATGACTAATGATTGCCACTGTGGAACTAGCTATGACTAATGATTGCCACTGTGGAACTAGCTATGACTAATGATTGCCACTGTGGAACTAGCTATGACTAATGATTCCCACTGTGGAGCTAGCTGTGACTAATGATTCCCACTGTGGAACTAGCTATGACTAATGATTCCCACTGTGGAACTAGCTATGACTAATGATTCCCACTGTGGAACTAGCTATGACTAATGATTCCCACTGTGGAGCTAGCTATGACTAATGATTGCCACTGTGGAACTAGCTATGACTAATGATTGCCACTGTGGAACTAGCTATGACTAATGATTGCCACTGTGGAACTAGCTATGACTAATGATTCCCACTGCGGAGCTAGCTATGACTAATGATTCCCACTGTGGAACTAGCTATGACTAATGATTCCCACTGTGGAGCTAGCTATGACTAATGATTGCCACTGTGGATCTAGCTATGACTAATGATTTCCACTGTGGAACTAGCTGTGACCATTGATTGCCACTGTGGAACTAGCTGTGACCATTGATTGCCACTGTGGATCTAGCTATGACTAATGATTGCCACTGTGGAACTAGCTATAACTAATGATTCCCACTGTGGAACTAGCTATGACTAATGATTCCCACTGTGGAACTAGCTATGACTAATGATTCCCACTGTGGAACTAGCTATGACTAATGATTCCCACTGTGGAACTAGCTATGACTAACGACTCCAACTGTGGAACTAGCTATGACTAATGATTGCCACTGTGGAACTATCTTTGACTAATGATTCCCACTGTGGAACTAGCTGTGACTAATGATTCCCACTGTGGAACTAGCTATGACTAATGATTCCCACTGTGGAACTAGCTGTGACTAATGATTCCCACTGTGGAACTAGCTATGACTAATGATTCCCACTGTGGAACTAGCTATTACTAATGATTGCCACTGTGGAACTAGCTATGACTAATGATTCCCACTGTGGAACTAACTATGACTAATGATTGCCACTGTGGAACTAGCTATGACTAATGATTCCCACTGTGGAACTAGCTATGACTAATGATTCCCACTGTGGAACTAGCTGTGACCATTGATTGCCACTGTGGAACTAGCTATGACTAATGATTGCCACTGTGGAACTAGCTATGACTAATGATTCCCACAGTGGAACTAGCTATGACTAATGATTCCCACAGTGGAACTAGCTGTGACTAATGATTGCCACTGTGGAACTAGCTATGACTAATGATTGCCACTGTGGAACTAGCTATGACTAATGATTGCCACTGTGGAACTAGCTATGACTAATGATTCCCACTGTGGAGCTAGCTGTGACTAATGATTCCCACTGTGGAACTAGCTATGACTAATGATTCCCACTGTGGAACTAGCTATGACTAATGATTCCCACTGTGGAACTAGCTATGACTAATGATTCTCACTGTGGAGCTAGCTATGACTAATGATTGCCACTGTGGAACTAGCTATGACTAATGATTGCCACTGTGGAACTAGCTATGACTAATGATTCCCACTGCGGAGCTAGCTATGACTAATGATTCCCACTGTGGAACTAGCTATAACTAATGATTGCCACTGTGGAACTAGCTATAACTAATGATTCCCACTGTGGAACTAGCTATGACTAATGATTGCCACTGTGGAACTAGCTATGACTAATGATTCCCACTGTGGAGCTAGCTATGACTAATGGAATAGGTACTAGTTGTCTCTTAACAGGGTTGGGTTCAATTCCATTTAAATTACAGTCAATTGAGAAAGTAAAACCAATTACAATTGCAAATGTTCCTCACTGAAAAACATTGGAATTGAAATTTCAGTCTACTTCCTGATTTGACTGGAATTTAAATGGAATTGACCCCAAACCTGGTATCTAACCAATAAGACAACTGTAATGGTTATTAAGATTGGGGTATGATTTGGTGTAATCTGGTCCTAGATCAGTGATTGAGGTTAACTTCTGCTTCGAAACACACAGTACCTGGCACACATGAAAATTATTCAGTTCAACTTACGTTGCGGTGAGTTTTATGTAATCAGCTTCTGTATTAGCTCTTGAGATTTTGGTGTTTCAGTAGCAAAGCGTTAGTAGCGTACGCTCTGCCAAATCTTACTTTTAGCACTTACTCTTTTCTCAGAGTTCAACAGAAGGATTTTGGATCAAAAGGTTAAATTGTTGCACAGAAGTGATTAAAATGGAATTCAAAGTGGAATGAATGCTTTATTTAGAAAACACACAGACCAGGTTTTAGGCACACGTCTGATTGAGTTGGATTCATGTGTTTGACCTGAAGGGCCTGTTTAAGCATAATCTCATGTCTGGAACATTCTGTCCAAGTTCAATGAGATCGGAACACACACACACACACACACACACACACACACACACACACACAACACACACACACACACACACACAACACACAAAGAGAGAGAGAGAGCCTGCGGTCTAGTCTCTCCTTGTTCTTCATTAGACACAAATTAGACGATCACAACACAAGCACATCAAGGGATGAAGAAGAGGGATGCAGAAGAAGGATGAAGAAGAGGGATGCAGAAGAGGGATGCAGAAGAGGGATGCAGAAGAGGGATGCAGAAGAGGGATGCAGAAGAGGGATGAAGAAGAGGGATGCAGAAGAGGGATGCAGAAGAGGGATGAAGATGAGGGATGCAGAAGAGGGATGCAGAAGAGGGATGCAGAAGAGGGATGCAGAAGAGGGATGCGGTTGCTAGAAAAGGAAACTGCTGAAGAGTCAGTTGTAAAACATACACTGTACAGCTAGCTATCAGAACAAAACTATAAACACAACATGTAAAGTGTCTTGAAGCTAAAATTGGAATCATGTGTACTGTGCCCTTTTACCAGACAAACAATAGTAACAGAGAGCAATGTACAACACGGCGAACTTAGCAGAACTAGTAATTTGTGGTAAATGCACGGGGCCAGTATAGAACAATAAGGCCCCGCACATTGTTAATGCTCCCAATTCACTGCTTTATTGACAACGATTCCATCTGAAACAAATCTTCTATATTAATATTCTTTATTAGCTCAGCACCTATGTTTTTAAGGATGTGCGCAGGACCACAAACTTTTATTCAATTAAGTGGGACCACCATCTTATGCTCTCCCATCCAAATACATTACGAAAGTGGATACATCATTTGTTGACGTCAATACAAAAAACAACCATTTATTTCACTGTTTGTATCTGTTGTCTCGTTACTAAGAAGACTGCTGGCCAATAACATATCCCTTTGCATACCTGTAATGTGAATATGGAGTGATCGATCACTAGGTGCTGGCAGAGCCACAGACAGATATCTTATGACTCTCTGATGTTCTCCATCCATACCAGACCTGCGTTCAAATACTACACTGAACAAAATATAAACAAAACATGTAATGTCTTGGTCCCATGTTTTCATGAATTGAAATGGAAGATCCCAGAAATGTTCCATATGCACAAAAAGCTTGCCAAGATAGTCCATCCACGTGACAGGTGTGGCGTATCGAGAAGCTGATTAAACAGCATGACAATTTCACAGGTGCACCTTGTGCTGGGGACAATAAAAGGCTACTCTAAATGTGTAGTTTTGTCACAAAATCAATGCCACAGAAGTCTCAAGTTTTGAAGGTTGGCATGCTGACTGCAGGATTGTCCACCAAAGCTGTTGCGAGAGAATTTCATGTTTATTTCACTACCTCCAACGTTGTTTTAGAGAATTTAGCAGTATGTTCAATCAGCCTCAGAACCTCAGACCACGTGTAACCACCAGGACCTCCACATCCGGCTTCTTCACCTGCGGGATCATCTGAGACCAGCCATCTGGACAGGTGATGAAACTGTGGGTTTGCACAACTGAAGAATTTCTGCAAAAAACTGTGTGAAATTGTCTCAGGGAAGCTCATCGTCCTCACCAGGGTCTTGACCTGACTGCAGTTCAACGTCAAAACCCATTTCAATGGGCAAATGCTTAACTTCGATGGCCACTGGCATGCTGGAGAAGTGAGCTCTTCACAGATGAATCCTGTTTTCAGCTGTACCGGGCAGATGGCACACGTGTATGGTGTCATGTGGGCGAGCGGTTTGCCGTGGAAGAACTGTGACATTTTCAGCTTCCCAGCATTCCCCCTCTCCCCCTTTCCCCCCATTCCTCCATACAGAATATTTCCAGATCCTTGATATCCTTAGGTCCTGTGCTTATGGACTGCCCTCTCCAATTCAAACCACTAGATTTTGCAGTCAATTAACCATTTCTTTATGGATTTTGTTGTGTGCTTGGAGTTGTCTTGCTGGAAGATCCACTTGTGCCCAATTTTCAGCCTTCTGGACAGAGGGCAACTAGGTTTTTGGCTAAAATGTCCTTGTACTTGGTAGAGTTCATGATGCCATTGACCTTTAACAAACAAAGACCCCAGGACCAGTGAAAGCAGAACAGCCTCATAACAACATATGCTACAGTAGGTATGAGGTTATTTTCTGCATATGCATCCTTCTTTCGACGCCAAACCCACCGCTGGTGTGCACGGCCCAAAGACCTCTATTTTAGACTCATATGACCATAGCACCTCAATTCAAATCATATTTACTTGTCACATGCGCCAAATACAAAAGGTGTAGAACTTACATTGAAATGTTTACTTAAAAGCCCTTAACTAACAATGCAGTTTTAAGAAAAATAAGAGTGAAGAAAAATATTTACTAAATAAACTAAAGTAAAAAATAAAATAGCAACAATAAAATAACAAAAAGGAGCCTACATACAGGGTGTACCGGTACAGAGTCAATGTGGAGGCTATATACAGGGTGTTACGGTACAGAGTCAATGTGGGGGCTATATACAGGGTAGTACGGTACAGAGTCAATGTGGAGGCTAATTACAGGGTGTTACGGACAGAGTCAATGTGGAGGCTAAATAACAGGTGTTATCGGTACAGAGTCAATGTGGAGGCTATATACAGGGTGTACCGGTACAGAGTCAATGTGGAGGCTATATATATACAGGGTGTTACAGTACAGAGTCAATGTGGAGGCTAAATACAGGGGGTACAGTACAGAGTCAATGTGGAGGCTAAATACAGGGGTACCAGTACAGAGTCAATGTGAGGAGGGCTAAATACAGGGGGTACCAGTACAGAGTCAATGTGGAGGCTATATACAGGGAGTACCAGTACAGAGTCAATGTGGAGGCTATATACAGGGGGTACCGTACAGAGTCAATGTGGAGGCTATATACAGGGTGTTACGATACAGAGTCAATGTGGAGCCTGTATACAGGGTGTTACGGTACAGAGTCAATGTGGAGGCTATATACAGGGTGTTACGGTACAGAGTCAATGTGGAGGCTATATACAGGGTGTTACTGTCCAGAGTCAATGTGGAGGCTATATACAGGGTGTTACTGTCCAGAGTCAATGTGGAGCCTGTATACAGGGTGTACCGGTACAGAGTCAATGTGGAGGCTATATACAGGGGGGTACCGATACAGAGTCAATGTGGAGGCTATATACAGGTGTACCGGTACAGAGTCAATGTGGAGGCTATATACAGGGGGTACCGGTACAGAGTCAATGTGGAGGCTATATACAGGGGGTACCGATACAGAGTCAATGTGGAGGCTATATTTTTTATTTTATTTATTTTATTTCACCTTTATTTAACCAGGTAGGCAAGTTGAGAACAAGTTCTCATTTACAATTGCGACCTGGCCAAGATAAAGCAAAGCAGTTCGACAACATACAAAAACACAGAGTTACACATGGAGTAAAACAACATACAATCAATGATGCAGTAGAAAAAAATAAGACTATATACAATGTGAGCAAATGATGTGAGATAAGGGAGGTAAAGGCAAAAAATGCCATGGTGGCAAAGTAAATAAAGTATGGCAAGAAAAACACTGGAATGGTAGATTTGTAGTTTGAAGAAAGTTCAAAGTTAAAATATAAATAATATGGTGCAAAGGAGCAAAATAAATAAAATAAATAAATAAATACAGTAGGGGAAGAGGTAGTAGTTTGGGCTAAATTAAAGATGGGCTATGTACAGGTGCAGAGATCTGTGAGCTGCTCTGACAGCTGGTGCTTAAAGCTAGTGAGGGAGATAAGTGTTTCCAGTTTCAGAGATTTTGTAGTTCGTTCCAGTCATTGGCAGCTGAGAACTGGAAGGAGAGACGACCAAAGGAGGAGTTGGCTTTAGGGGTGACCAGAGAGATATACCTGCTGGAGCGCGTGCTACAGGTGGGTGCTGCTATGGTGACCAGTGAGCGGAGATAAGGGGGGACTTTACCTAGCAGGGTCTTGTAGAATGACCTGGAGCCAATGTGTTTGGCGACGATTATGAAGCGAAGGCCAGCCAACGAGAGCGTACAGGTCGCAGTGGTGGGTAGTATATGGGGCTTTGGTGACAAAATGGCTATATACAGATATACCCACATGGAGTAGAACTATTCAGTCCAGTCCTGGGGACCCACAGGAAGTAGATCTATTCAGTCCCAGTCCTGGGGACCGGTACAGAGTCAATGTGGAGGCTAAATACAGGACGTACCGGTACCCAATCAATGTGGAGGCTAAATACAGGACGTACCGGTACCCAATCAATGTGGAGGCTAAATACAGGACGTACCGGTACCCAATCAATGTGGAGGCTAAATACAGGGAGTACCGGTACAGAGTCAATGTGGGGGGGTACAGGTTAGTCGAGGTAATTGAGGTAATATTGTATATGTAGGTAGAAGGTAAAGTGACTAATAACCAGAGAGTAGGCAGCAGTGTAAAAGAGGGGGTGGAGGGACAATGCAAATAGTCTGGGTAGCCATAATAATAATCATTCTCACGATGGCACATTGATAATAGTCAGTGACAAGTATCAAAGCTAAGCAGGGCTGGGCTTGGTTAAATCCCTGGATGCCAGACCAAAGAAAATAACAAATCTGATAGTGGATGTAACATTGAAGATCTGACGTTGTTTCAAAGTTAGTAATTACACATATTTTAAACAAGGTTTGTCTACGTTGAAAATTAGTTAACATGATGACATAATCCTGTGGTTGAAATTCCACCCTCAAAACAACAGTTTTTCATATCCAATGTATTTCCAGTAGATTCCACATCACAATACGTTGACAAATTACTTTGAAACAACGTTGATACAACCAGTTTGTGCCCAGTGGGTTGTTGTATACAGTGGTGGAAAAAGTACCCCATTTATTACTTGTGTAAAAGTAAAGATACCTTAAAACAAACTGACTCAAGTAAAAGTGAAAGTCACCACTCAAAATCCTACTTGAGTAAAAGCAAAAGTATAAATCATGCAAATTCAGGAAGTAGATCTATTCAGTCCCAGTCCTGGGGACCCACAGGGAGTAGATCTATTCAGTCCCAGTCCTGGGGACCCACAGGAAGTAGATCTATTCAGTCCCAGTCCTGGGGACCCACATGGAGTAGATCTATTCAGTCCCAGTCCTGGGGACCCACAGGAAGTAGATCTATTCAGTCCCAGTCCTGGGGACCCACAGGAAGTAGATCTATTCAGTCCCAGTCCTGGGGACCAACAGGAAGTACATCTATTCAGTCCCAGTCCTGGGGACCCACATGGAGTAGATCTATTCAGTCCCAGTCCTGGGGACCCACAGAGAGTAGATCTATTCAGTCCCAGTCCTGGGGACCCACAGGAAGTAGATCTATCCAGTCCCAGTCCTGGGGACCCACATGGAGTAGATCTATTCAGTCCCAGTCCTGGGGATCCACATGGAGTAGATCTATTCAGTCCCAGTCCTGGGGACCCACAGGAAGTAGATCTATTCAGTCCCAGTCCTGGGGACCCACATGGAGTGGATCTATTCAGTCCCAGTCCTGTGGACCCACAGAGAGTAGATCTATTCAGTCCCAGTCCTGGGGACCCACAGGGAGTAGATCTATTCAGTCCCAGTCCTGGGGACCCACATGGAGTAGATCTATTCAGTCCCAGTCCTGGGGACCCACATGGAGTAGATCTATTCAGTCCCAGTCCTGGGGACCCACAGGAAGTAGATCTATTCAGTCCCAGTCCTGGGGACCCACAGAGAGTAGATCTATTCAGTCCAGTCCTGGGGACCCACAGAGAGTAGATCTATTCAGTCCCAGTCCTGGGGACCCCAGGAAGTAGATCTATTCAGTCCCAGTCCTGTGGACCCACAGGGAGTAGATCTATTCAGTCCCAGTCCTGGGGACCCACAGAGAGTAGATCTATTCAGTCC
Organism: Salmo trutta; assembly: GCF_901001165.1. Classification (NCBI taxonomy): domain Eukaryota; kingdom Metazoa; phylum Chordata; class Actinopteri; order Salmoniformes; family Salmonidae; genus Salmo; species Salmo trutta. The sequence continues at coordinate 8,886,225 of NC_042981.1, read as the reverse complement.
CAGTCCTGGGGACCACAGGATGTAGATCTATTCGGTCCCAGTCCTGGGGACCCACAGAGAGTAGATCTATTCAGTCCCAGTCCTGGGGACCCACAGGATGTAGATCTATTCAGTCCCAGTCCTGGGGACACAGAGAGTAGATCTATTCAGTCCCAGTCCTGGGGACCCATAGGGAGTAGATTACAGCCTACTGTTCGAGTCCAATCAATGTAAATTCAGGAAATAAAATTGTTCAAGTCCAGTACTGACACAAGTGTCCTTCAAAGCTCTAGATGAATCAAGTGTATAAGTGCTGATCTGGGACAGGAATGGAACCCAGGATCAATACTGAAGGATCCTGCTCTAGACAATAAATGGCTTGATGATCATGTGATCATTTTAAATGTGTGTTATTGCTATTATGTAGAGGTGCAGAATGTCCATCTGGCATGTCAGGCAAAATGCCAGATGGGCTGGTCCACATGTCTGTCCCATTGTCTAACTTGTTTTTTTTTCTGCACAGATTTCTCTCCCCAGTCAGCCCCTGCTCGAATGGGACAGACACGTGTACACACTGTGGGTCCCCAGGATCAGGGTTGAAGACTACTTCTGTAATCCTGAGGTCTGGCAGAGAGACAATACTGTCAGAGCTGGTTAGGACCAGCTACACTAATCCAAGTCTGGAGCAGAGCCGAGACCAAGCAGAGACCTGTGTATGTGTGGGGCAGACTATAAACAGACCTGTGTGTGTGTGTGGGGGGGGGGGGGGGCAGACTAGAAACACACCTGTGTGTGTGTGGGGCAGACTAGAAACAGACCTCTTTGTGTGTGGGGCAGACTAGAAACAGACCTGTGTGTGGGGGGCAGACTAGAAACAGACCTGTGTGTGTGTGGGGCAGACTAGAAACAGACCTGTGTGTGTGTGGGGGCAGACTAGAAACAGACCTGTGTGTGGGGCAGACTAGAAACAGACCTGTGTGTGGGGGGCAGACTATAAACAGACCTGTGTGGTGGGGGGCAGACTAGAAACAGACCTGTGTGTGTGGGGCAGACTATAAACAGACTTATGTGTTTGGGGGCAGACTAGAAACAGACCTGTGTGTGTGGGTCAGACTAGAAACAGACCTGTGTGTGTGTGGGGCAGACTAGAAACAGACCTGTGTGTGTGGGCAGACTATAAACAGACCTGTGTGTGTGGGGGGCAGACTAGAAACAGACCTGTGTGTGTGGGCAGACTATAAACAGACCTGTGTGTGGGGGACAGACTAGAAACAGACCTGTGTGTGTGTGGGGCAGACTAGAAACAGACCTGTGTGTGGGGGGGGGCAGACTAGAAACAGACCTGTGTGTGGGGCAGACTAGAAACAGACCTGTGTGTGTGGGGCAGACTATAAAAGACCTGTGTGTGGGGGGCAGACTAGAAACAGACCTGTGTGTGGGGGGCAGACTAGAAACAGACCTGTGTGTGGGGGGCAGACTAGAAACAGACCTGTGTGTGTGGGGGTCAGACTAGAAACAGACCTGTGTGTTTGGGGGCAGACTAGAAACAGACCTGTGTGTGTGTGGGGCAGACTAGAAACAGACCTGTGTGTGGGGGGCAGACTAGAAACAGACCTGTGTGTGTGGGTCAGACTAGAAACAGACCTGTGTGTGTGGGTCAGACTAGAAACAGACCTGTGTGTGGGGGCAGACTAGAAACAGACCTGTGTGGGGGGTAGGCAGACTAGAAACAGACCTGTGTGTGGGTCAGACTAGAAACAGACCTGTGTGTGTGGGGGGCAGACTAGAAACAGACCTGTGTGTTTGGGGGCAGACGAGAAACAGACCTGTGTGTTTGGGGGCAGACTAGAAACAGACCTGTGTGTTTGGGGGCAGACTAGAAACAGACCTGTGTGTGTGGGTCAGACTAGAAACAGACTGTGTGTGTGTGTGGGGGCAGACTAGAAACAGACCTGTGGTGTTTGGGGCAGACTAGAAGAACAGACCTGTGTGTGTGGGGGGGGGCAGAAGAACAGACCTGTGGTGGGGGGCAGACTAGAAACAGACCTGTGTGTGTGTGGGGCAGACTAGAAACAGACTGTGTGTTGGGGCAGACTAGAAACAGACTGTTTGCGGGGCAGACTAAAACAGACCTGTGTGTGGGGGGGCAGACTAGAAACAGACCTGTGTGTGGGGGTCAGACTAGAAACAGACCTGTGTGTGGGGGGCAGACTAGAAACAGACCTGTGTGTGTGGGGGGGCAGACTAGAAACAGACCTGTGTGTGTGTGGGTCAGACTAGAAACAGACTGTTTGTTTGGGGCAGACTAGAAACAGACTATGTGTTTGGGGGCAGACTAGAAAACAGACCTGTGTGTTTGGGGCAGACTAGAAACAGACCTGTGTGTTTGGGGGCAGACTAGAAACAGACCTGTGTGTTTGGGGCAGACTAGAAACAGACCTGTGTGTGTGTGGGTCAGACTAGAAACAGACCTGTGTGTGTGTGGGGCAGACTAGAAACAGACCTGTGTGTGGGGGGCAGACTAGAAACAGACCTGTGTGTGGGGCAGACTAGAAAACAGACCTGTGTGGTGGGGCAGACTAGAAACAGACCTGTGTGTGGGGGCAGACTAGAAACAGACCTGTGTGTGGGGGGCAGACTAGAAACAGACCTGTGTGTGGGGGTGGCAGACTGAGAATAGACCTGTGTGTGTGGGGGTCAGACTAGAAACAGACCTGTGTGGGGGCAGACGTAGACACAGACCTGTGTGTGTGGGGCAGACTAGAAACAGACCTGTGTGTTAGGGGCAGACTAGAAACAGACCTGTGTGTGGTGGGGCAGACTAGAAACAGACCTGTGTGTGTGTGGGTCAGACTAGAAACAGACCTGTGTGTGTGGGGGCAGACTAGAAACAGACCTGTGTGGGGGGTAGGCAGACTAGAAACAGACCTGTGTGTGTGGGTCAGACTAGAAACAGACCTGTGTGTGTGTGGGGGCAGACTAGAAACAGACCTGTGTGTTTGGGGGCAGACGAGAAACAGACCTGTGTGTTTGGGGGGGCAGACTAGAATCAGACCTGTGTGTGTGGGGGCAGACTAGAAACAGACCTGTGTGTGTGTGGGGGCAGACTAGAAACAGACCTGTGTGTGTGGGGCAGACTAGAAACAGACCTGTGTGGTGGGGGGGGGGCAGACTAGAAACAGACCTGTGTGTGGGGGTCAGACTAGAAACAGACCTGTGTGTGTGTGGGGGCAGACTAGAAACAGACCTGTGTGTTTGGGGCAGACTAGAAACAGACATGTGTGTGTGGGGCAGACTAGAAACAGACCTGTGTGTGGGGGGCAGACTAGAAACAGACCTGTGTGTGGGGGTCAGACTAGAAACAGACCTGTGTGGGGGGCAGACTAGAAACAGACCTGTGTGTGTGGGGGCAGACTAGAAACAGACCTGTGTGTGTGGGTCAGACTAGAAACAGACCTGTTTGTTTGGGGCAGACTAGAAACAGACCTATGTGTTTGGGGGCAGACTAGAAACAGACCTGTGTGTTTGGGGCAGACTAGAAACAGACCTGTGTGTTTGGGGGCAGACTAGAAACAGACCTGTGTTTGGGGCAGACTAGAAACAGACCTGTGTGTGGGGGGGGCAGACTAGAAACAGACCTGTGTGGGGGCAGACAAGAAGAAACAGACCTGTGTGTGTGGAAGACTAGAAACAGACCTGTGTGTGTGTGGTTGGCAGACTAGAAACAGACCTGTGTGTGGGGGGCAGACTAGAAACAGACCTGTGTGTGTGGGGTCAGACTATTAACAGACCTGTGTGTGTGTGGGGCAGACTATAAACAGACCTGTGTGTGTGGGGTCAGACTATAAACAGACCTTTGTGTTTGGGGGCAGACTAGACACAGACCTGTGTGTGTGTGGGGCAGACTAGAAACAGACTGTGTGTTTGGGGGCAGACTAGAAACAGACCTGTGTGTGTGGGTCAGACTAGAAACAGACCTGTGTGTGTGGGTCAGACTAGAAACAGACCTGTGTGTGTGTGGGGGCAGACTAGAAACAGACCTGTGTGTTTGGGGCAGACTAGAAACAGACCTGTGTGTGTGGGGGGGGCAGACTAGAAACAGACCTGTGTGTGGGGGTCAGACTAGAAACAGACCTGTGTGTGTGTGGGGGCATACTAGAACAGACTTGTGTGTTTGTGGGCAGACTAGAAACAGACCTGTTTGTGGGGGCAGACTAGAAACAGACCTGTGTGTGGGGGGGCAGAGACTAGAAACAGACCTGTGTGTGGGGGTCAGACTAGAAACAGACCTGTGTGTGGGGGCAGACTAGAAACAGACCGTGTGTGTGGGGGGCAGACTAGAAACAGACCTGTGTGTGTGTGGGTCAGACTAGAAACAGACCTGTGTGTTTGGGGCAGACTAGAAACAGACCTGTGTGTTTGGGGGCAGACTAGAAACAGACCTGTGTGTTTGGGGCAGACTAGAAACAGACCTGTGTGTTTGGGGGCAGACTAGAAACAGACCTGTGTGTTTGGGGGCAGACTAGAAACAGACCTGTGTGTGGGGGGACGACAGAGAGAAACAGACCTGTGTGGTGGGGCAGACAAGAAACAGACCTGTGTGTGTGGAAGACTAGAAACAGACCTGTGTGTGTGGGTGGCAGACTAGAAACAGACCTGTGTGTGGGGGGCAGACTAGAAAAAGACCTGTGTGTGTGGGGTCAGACTATTAACAGACCTGTGTGTGTGTGGGGCAGACTATAAACAGACCTGTGTGTGTGGGGTCAGACTATAAACAGACCTTTGTGTTTGGGGGCAGACTAGAAACAGACCTGTGTGTGTGTGGGGCAGACTAGAAACAGACCTGTGTGTTGGGGGCAGACTAGAAACAGACCTGTGTGTGTGGGTCAGACTAGAAACAGACCTATGTGTGGGTCAGACTAGAAACAGACCTGTGTGTGTGTGGGGGCAGACTAGAAACAGACCTGTGTGTTTGGGGCAGACTAGAAACAGACCTGTGTGTGTGGGACAGACTAGAAACAGACATGTGTGTGGGGGTCAGACTAGAAACAGACCTGGTGTGTGTGGGGGCATACTAGAAACAGACTTGTGTGTTTGGGGCAGACTAGAAACAGACCTGTTTGCGGGGCAGACTAGAAACAGACCTGTGTGGGGGGGCAGACTAGAAACAGACCTGTGTGTGGGGGTCAGACTAGAAACAGACCTGTGTGGGGGGCAGACTAGAAACAGACCTGTGTGTGTGGGGGGGCCAGACTAAAAAGACCCTGTGTGTGTGTGGGGCAGACTAGAAACAGACCTGTTGTTTGGGGCAGACTAGAAACAGACCTATGTGTTTGGGGCAGGACTAGAAACAGACCTGTGTGTTTGGGGCAGACTAGAAAACAGACTGTGTGTTGGGGGCCAGACTAGAGAAACAGACCTGTGTGTTTGGGGCAGACTAGAAAACAGACCTGTGTGTGGGGGGGCAGACTAAGAAACAGACCTGGGTGGGGCAGACAAGAAACAGACTTTGTGTGGAAGACTAGAAACAGACCTGTGTGTGTGGATGGCAGACTAGAAACAGACTGTGTGGGGGCAGACTAGAAACAGACTGTGTGTGTGGGGTCAGATATTAACAGACCTGGTGTGTGTGGGGCAGACTAAACAGACCTGTGTGTGTGGGGTCAGACTATAACAGACCTTTGTGTTTGGGGGCAGACTAGACACAGACCTGTGGTGTGGGGGGGGCAGACTAGAAAACAGACCTGTGGGTTTGGAGGCAGACTAGAAATAGACCTGTGTATGTGGGTCAGACTAGAAACAGACCTATGTGTGTGGGTCAGACTAGAAACAGACCTGTGTGTGTGGGGGCAGACTAGAAACAGACTGTGGTTTGGGGGCAGCAGACTAGAAACAGACATGTGTGTGTGGGGTCAGACTATAAACAGACCTGTGTGTTTGGGGGCAGACTAGAAACAGACCTGTGTGTGGGGGGGAAGACTAGAAACAGACCTGTGTGTGTGGGGTCAGACTATTAACAGACCTGTGTGTGTGTGGGGCAGACTAGAAAACAGACCTGTGTGTTTGGGGGCAGACTAGAATCAGACCTGGTGTTTGCGGGCAGACTACAAACATACCTGTGGTGTGGGGGCAGACTAGAAACAGACCTGTGTGTGGGGGCAGACTAGAAAAACAGACCTGTGTGTGTGGGGGCAGACTAGAAACAGAACTGTGTGTGGGTGGGGGGGGGGGCAGACTAGAAACAGACCTGTGTGGGGGGGTCAGACTAGAAACAGACCTGTGTGTTTGGGGGCAGACTAGAAACAGACCTGTGTGTGTGGGGGCAGACTAGAAACAGACCTGGTGTGTGGGGTCAGACTATTAACAGACCTGTGTGTGTGGGGGCAGACTATAAACAGACCTGTGTGTGTGGGGGTCAGACTATAAACACACCTGTGTGTGTGGGGGCAGACTAGAAACAGACCTGTGTGTGTGTGGGGCAGACTAGAAACAGACCTGTGTGTTTGGGGCAGACTAGAATCAGACCTGTGTGTGTGGGTCAGACTAGAAACAGACCTGTGTGGTGGGGGCAGACTAGAAACAGACCTGTTGTTTGGGGGCAGACTAGAAACAGACCTGTGTGTGTGGGGTCAGACTAGAAACAGACCTGTGTGTGTGGGGGCAGACTAGAAACAGACCTGTGTGTGTGGGTCAGACTAGAAACAGACCTGTGTGTGGGGGTCAGACTATTAACAGACCTGTGTGTTTGGGGCAGACTAGAAACAGACCTGTGTGTTTGGGGGCAGACTAGAAACAGACCTGTGTGTTTGGGGCAGACTAGAAACAGACCTGTGTGTGTGTGGGTCAGACTAGAAACAGACCTGTGTGTTTGTCAGACTAGAAACAGACCTGTGTGTGTGGGTCAGACTAGAAACAGACTGTGTGTGGGGGCAGGACTAGAAACAGACCTGTGTGTGTGTGGGGCAGACTAGAAACAGACCTGTGTGTGGGGGCAGACTAGAAACAGACCTGTGTGTGTTGGGGCAGACTAGAAACAGATCTGTGTGTGGGGGGCAGACTTGAAACAGACCTGTGTGTGGGGGCAGACTATAAACAGAACTGTGTGTGGGGGGCAGACTAAACAGACCTGTGTGGGGGGGGGCAGACTATAAACAGACCTGTGTGTGGGGGCAGACTAGAAACAGACCTGTGTGTGTGGGGGGCAGACTAGAAGAAGAACAGACCTGTGTGTGGGGGCAGACTAGAAAACAGACCTGTGTGTGTGTGGGGCAGACTATAAACAGACTTATGTGTTTGGGGGAAGACTAGAAACAGACCTGTGTGTGTGGGTCAGACTAGAAACAGACCTGTGTGTGTGGGGGGCAGACTAGAAACAGACCTGTGTGTGTGTGGGGGGCAGACTAGAAACAGACCTGTGTGTGTGGAGGGCAGACTAGAAACAGACTGTGTGTGGGGGCAGACTAGAAACAGACCTGTGTGTGGGGGCAGACTAGAAACAGACTGTGTGTGGGGGGCCAGACTAGAAACAGACCTGTGTGTGTGGGGGTCAGACAGAAGAAACAGACCTGTGTGTGGGGGCAGACTAGAAACAGACTGTGTGTTTGGAGGGCAGACTAGAAAACAGACCTGTGTGTTGTGGGTCAGACTAGAAACAGACCTGTGTGTGGGGGCAGACTAGAAACAGACCTGTGTGTGGGGGGCAGACTAGAAACAGACCTGTGTGTGTGGGTCAGACTAGAAACATACCTGTGTGTGTGTGGGGCAGACTAAAAACAGACCTGTGTGTGTGGGGTCAGACTATAAACAGACCGGTGTTTGGGGGCAGACTAGACACAGACCTGTGTGTGTGTGGGGCAGACTAGAAATAGACCTGTGTGTTGGGGGCAGAACTAGAAACAGACTGTGTGTGTGGGTCAGACTAGAAACAGACCTGTGTGTGTGGTTCAGACTAGAAACAGACCTGGGTGTGTGTGGGGGCAGACTAGAAAACAGACCTGGTGGGGGGTTGGCAGACTAGAAACAGACTGTGTGTGTGGGTCAGACTAGAAAACAGCCTGTGTGTGTGGTGGGGGCAGACTAGAAAACAGGACCTGTGTGTTTGGGGGCAGACGAGAAACAGACCTGTGTGTTTGGGGGCAGACGAGAAACAGACCTGTGGTTTGGGGGCAGACTAGAAAAGACCTGTGTGTGTGTGGGTCAGACTAGAAACAGACCTGTGTGTGTGTGGGGGCAGACTAGAAACAGACCTGTGTGTTTGGGGCAGACTAGAAACAGACCTGTGTGTGTGTGGGGGGGGCAGACTAGAAACAGACCTGTGTGTGGGGGGCAGACTAGAAACAAACCTGTGTGTGGGGCAGACTAGAAACAGACCTGTTGTGGGGCAGGACTAGAAACAGACCTGTGTTTGGGGGGGTCAGACTAGAAAAATACCTGTGTGTGGGGGGCAGACTAGAAACAGACCTGTGTGTGGGGGTCAGACTAGAAACAGACCTGTGTTGGAAGCAGACTAGAAAAGACCGGTGTGTGGGGTGGCAGACTAGAAACAGACCATGTGTGTGTGTGGGTCAGACTAGAAACAGACCTGTGTGTGGGGCAGACTAGAAACAGACCTGTGTGTGTGGGACAGACTAGAAACAGACATGTGTGTGTGGGTCAGACGAGAAACAGACCTGTGTGTGTGGGGTCAGACTAGAAACAGACCTGTGTGTGGGACAGACTAGAAACAGACATGTGTTTGTGGGTCAGACTAGAAACAGACCTGTGTGTGTGGGTCAGACTAGAAACAGACCTGTGTGTGTGTGTGGGGGCAGACTAGAAACAGACCTGTGTGTTTGGGGCAGACTAGAAAACAGACCTGTGTGTGTGGGGGGGCAGACTAGAAACAGACCTGTGTGTGGGGGCAGACTAGAAACAGACCTGTGTGTGTGTGGGGGCAGACTAGAAACAGACCTGTGGGTTTGGGGGCAGATGAGAAACAGACCTGTGTGTTTGGGGCCAGACTAGAA